>NC_068366.1:14225518-14503018 GCF_020536995.1 Dreissena polymorpha | reverse complement strand
AATAAGGAGGAGTACCATTTATGAACGCTCGAATGAGACATGCAAGGATATCAATGTTTGTTCTCTATCCTGAAAGGACAGAAAGGACGTCCGAATTATTGACACACATGAATATCGTGATGTTTTGTTTAAGGAAACTATAACCTAAATTCTAGATTCGCCATTACGATTTGATCGTATTGGTCATGACTCCAGTACACCTCATCCAAAATAGAAATATTGATGTGATAAGCGATTGTGATGGACTTGCCTTAGTCTAGCTTTTATCCGTGAATGCATGCAGCTAGAAGGTAACCGTTACCGTGAGACTTGAACGCGTACCTGAGGTTAAGACAAATCGATTTATAATGGATTTCCAGTTTCCATGTGATCACATACTTTTTTATAGTAAATACGTTTTATTCGGCGTAGCTATCAAACGTTTACCTCTAAAATTACCTGTATCAACAGTTTATAGAATGTTTGCGAAATTGCCCACCAGAAGACCCGAATGAATAGATCAGAATATTTAATTGTCTGATTTGATAGAAATACCCCCCCCCCCCGCCCCCAGAACATTGACCACATAATTGCGTCCTTTTGTAGATGAACTAGTACAGCGTATCGGATGTAACACTTATCAGTGTAGGGAAAACCTGACTATACTCTACATATTATAACGACACATAGACGCAGACTTCGGCCCAGTTACGATTACGCATTGAATTCCTACTCGAAGAGAGTACTTCGGAGTAACTCTGTTTAAGCATGGTTACAGTGCCACAGCGATGGCAAGACTAAGTGAGTTGTTGACAAGCAGCTCCATTAGCTCCCCCACCAAGTAAAGGCTCTACAAGTACCTCGTAGTGTCCATTCTACTGTCCGGCTGCGAGACAGACGCTTCACGCATACACACAACAGAGGCTACATGTCTTTTAATACAAACTGTTCGAAGACCGCTCCGCATGCCTTACATGGAGCACATGACCAACGAATATAACCTGAACATGGCATGGTGCCGTCGAGGTCTTTATTTAGAAGAAAAGCTGGATGGACAATTTGATAGACTGAATGTCCCTAACGATGGATGAGGTACTCCCAGCAGCCCACAACAGACCTGACTGGCGGAAGATCTGTGTGGATCCTCACACCCTCAATGGTCAGACGAGTCAAAGGAATGATGATGATGATGATGATGATGATGATGATGATGTTATTGTTGTTGTTGATGATGATGATGATGATGATGATGATGATGAAGACTACGAGGAAGATGATGACTTTAATAAACCAATGTTATTATAACTTAATCGTGAGAAATATGTAAGTTTTATACCTACTCGCGACTACTTCGAATCATTTTGCTCAAACATGCGTTAAGTACTGATTCTACTAAGCAAACTTACTCAAACTTGTCGAAATAGCAGCATTTGTTCTGTATATACATGCATGGCGATATATTGTTTTACCATATAACTCAACGTTTTAGAGTAAAAACCTCGTGGTTCATACAAACATAATATAGATAAAACACCACTTGAAAATAATAGTACTTTTATTAACACATCAATAATTATCATACCATAACTGTATGCACTCAGTAAACAAAATTCACGAAATGCCTGCAAGTACAAGCATGGCATTTATGCAATATGCATTCAGGGGACATTACTCGAGTAGTTCTCTATGCTACTGTCAACTGGTAGTTACATCCATCAGATACAACTGCAACTCTAGCGATAACAAAATTACTATGTTAATATTTTTTACCTAGTACACTTTGTTTGCGTTTGTTTGTATTAGCACATTTTATACCAGCAATGAACATTATATCTAATTTTAAATTACTATAATAAATATCATTTGTGAACATGTTTCGTTACTTATTAGTAATGACACATACTGGAATTTTCATTATTGTCAGACAATAAAACAACAAATGCGATTTCCCCAACTTTATTTTGTTCGTATCCTCGTTCTATAGCTACAGCGCCGCCTTGCGGCCTCTATTATGTCACGCGGTACATTCCGGACGTAAACCCTTCGCTCAGGTGACGGTGTCCTTGATTTCTTAGAAACGGCGGGAGCGTCGAGTATCAAACCACGCCGTGAAGAGTATGGATACTCCGTCGGCGGAAGCGGAAGTGGCGCGTTAAGCGGCGTACCGTCTTTATGGGTAACGATGTGAATATTTGGGACTGACGCGACCTCCCCTTCCTCTTTACTCTCCGATGACCGGCTTCCGTCGTCGATCGAGGCTCCGTTCTCTGCAATAGGTTCGAAACACGTGTCGTCTGATTTGTGTCCCGTTTTCGCGGTAAGCGGACAAATCAATAACACCGTCCTTGTCGGAGGTGAAAGAAGAATAGTCGTACTTCGGAATCTTTGACTTCAAAGACAAGTCGAGCGACTCGTGTGTCAGTGAGCGCTTCAGGATGTTGTGCTCGGTGCGTCTGATGACGATGATGATGATGATGATGATATGATGATGATGATGATGATGATGATGATGATATGATGATGATGATGATGATGATGATGTGATGATGATGATGATGATTGATGGATGATGATGATGATGATGATGATGATGATGATGATGATTGATGATGATGATGATGATGATGATGGTGATGATAATGATGGTGATGATGATGATGACGACGACGACAACGACGACGACGATGATGATGATGATGATGATGATGATGATGATGATGATGATGATGATGATGATGATGATGATGATGATGATGATGATGATGATGATGATGATGATGATAATGATGATGATGATGATGATGATGATGATGATGATGATGATGATGATGATGATAATGATGATGATGATTATGATGTTGATGATGATGAAGTTGTTGTTGTTTCTATCTGTTACCACTTTAATAAACCAATGTTATTATAACTAAATCGTGAGAATTATGTAAGTTTAATACCAACTCGCGACTACTTCGAATCATTTTGCTCAAACATGCGTAAAGTAGTGATTCTACTCAGCCAGCTTACTCAAACTTCTCGAAATAGCAGCATTTGTTCTGTATATACATGCATTGCGATATATTTTTGTACAATATAACTCACCGTTTTAGAGTAAAAACATCGTGGTTCTTACAAACTTTATATAGATAAAACACCACTTGAAAATAATATTACTTTTATTAACACATCAATAATTATCATAACATAACTGTACGCACTCAGTAAACAAAATGCACGAAATGCCTGCAAGTACAAGATTGGCATTTATGCAATATGCATTCAGGGGACATTACTCAAGTAGTTCTCTATGCTACTGTCAACTGGTAGTTACATCCCTTCAGATACAACTGCAACTCTAGCGATAACAATACTAATATGTAATATTGTTTACCTAGTACACTTTGTTTTTGTTTGTCTGTATGAGCACATTTTATACCAGCAATGAACATTATATCTAATTTTAAATTACTATAATAAATACCATGCATGTTTCGTTCCTCATTAGTAATGACACATACTGGAATTTTCATTATTGTCAGACAATAAAACAACAACTGTGATTTCCCTAACTTCATTTTGTTCGTATCCTCGTTCTATAGCTACAGCGCCGTCTTGCGGCCTCTATTATGTCACGCGGTACATTCCGGACGTACACCCTTCGCTCAGGTGACGGTGTCCTCGATTTCTTAGAAACGGCGGGAGCGTCGAGTATCAAACCACGCCGTGAAGAGTATGGATGCTCCGTCGGCGGAAGCGGAAGTGGCGCGTTCAGTGGCGTCTCGTCTTTATGGGTAACAATGTGAATTTTTGGGACTGACGCGACCTCTCCTTCCTCTTTACTCTCCGGTGACCGGCTTCCGTCGTCGATCGAGGCACCGTTCTCTGCAACAGGTTCGAAACTCGTGTCGTCTGATTTGTGTCCGTTTTCGCGGTAAGCGGACAAATCAATAACACCGTCCTCGTCGGAGGTGAAAGAAGAACAGTCGTACTTCGGAATCTTCGACTTCACAGACAAGTCGAGCGACTCGTGTGTCAGTGAACGCTTCATGAAGTTGTGCTCGGTGCATGTTTCCCGGGTATGACGTCGTACATACGTCATATCGGGACACGAGCTTCGACTACCGGAACGCACCTGGTATCGTTCTCTTGGACTGATATCGCTGACCGACGATATACTGGAGTGTGGACTTAAATTTTGATGGCAGACGGGTGACTTTGTGCCATAGATTGAGTCGTCCTCGGTTTTAATAGAAATGGTTTTAGGTTCCTCCAGTTTATGCCCAAATGCTGTGGCAAGTTGTTTGACGGTCATTGGTATCGGTATAGGGATAGGTACAGGAAGCGGGAGAATTACTGGAAAGGGAAACATCATGGTGACAGGTGGCATGCCGGGAAGGGACTGAAAAGAGTGGCCAGCCGGCGCCGGAAATGGGCCTGGAAGGACGCCATTTTGTAAGAAATGAGGAAAGTCGACGGGGAACAAGCTACTTGTACGCCTGTCCGGAAGTGGTGAGTTCCGATGCTCTCGTCTGGGTGACACTGACGGTGCGTGATTCACTTCCGCTCTATTAGGAGTCAATAGTGCCGACGCAGCAGTCTGATCCTGTTTAAAATGTTTATCATTCGATTTCATGACGCTGCATTTGTTGGCGTCTTGGTTTTGATTTGGCGTCGGTGTGTATGCTGCCAGCATTTGTCCATATTGCATCATACCGGGCGGCAGGGAGCCGAGGAACTGTGCGTGTTGTAACCAAGGCGCCATACCAGCCATGAGTGGATGCAGAAGATGAGGCGGAATTCCCCCAGTCATATCATGTGCGGGCGAGCGCTGAACATCCGGCCGCTCAACACTAGACTTCTCACTGTCATTTAGCGCCGATGTCCGATTTCTTTTTGAACATGAATCGTGTTTGGCGTGTTCAATGTGAGTTTGTGACCGGTCTTTTGTCTCTTCTCGCGTGTGTACCTTCAACGACAAATCAAGAGTCTGATCATGCGCACTCGAGGTTCGCAATGGACCGTCTCTCCTCATTTCCCGCTCAAGTCTCTCCCTCTCTCGCGCCGTTTCCCTGGCCTCCGCGGCTCGACCTACTAACCAAAGATCCGGAGTAATCAAAATCTTCTCCCGGAACTTCCGGTCACCACAGGAAACCACTTCACCTTTACCGTCAGTTTTTTCAAGTCTACCTGATAGCTCCTGCGTCTCCTGACAAAACACACTCATCTTGTACTGATTCAAACACTTTTCACTACAGAACTGCAGCTGTGTTTCTCCGTCGGTGAATTCTACGTAGTTCAGCGCGTGCCGCACGTGCTTGCACCAGTCACATGACTTGCTCTTCTTGAACGATGCCCGTCGGCACTGGGTGAAGCATTGCTCGCTGCAGAATTCCCGGTTTCCCGACGGCGTGTCTAGTTTCAGCTGATGGTTCGCATATTTATGGCACCAAGAACACTGCTTCTGGTCTGAGGATGCTTCGTCGTTACTTCCGGTGTCTGTCTCGCCCGATTGAACTAAAATGTTTCAATAAATGTGTAAGCTCTAAACCCAAAACACCAATTACTTGCTTTCAGCCTCCATGCAATATCTCGAGCAACGAGCAATTTCTTTAAGAAATCATTTTGACCCTATGGGCACGACTTTAATGAACTAAGTAGAGGGGCACTAGACAATGTAACACACCAAATATTATACGCTTGACCCTTGCGGTTTCAAAACTCTGGGGATCTATATATGCAGCAGACCAAAACTATTTCAAAAACTGTGCAACCCATTCCTGTGAAGGTTCGTGAAATCTGAACATCAGCTCAGGAGGGGTTGTCGTTTGAATAAAAAGTTTACAGTTGACGCACGATTGACGGGAAACGACGGACAAAATGCGATCCCAAAAGCTCTCCTTGAGCACGATTACGGAATCTAATATATTCCATAAAGGGAATCTGGCTCACAAAAAGATGATAAATATTAAAAACGGAAATTATAAACGCACCTGTTGGTTCTTTGTGCGTCTGTGTGTTGATCAGATTCATATGATGGCGGGCCAACGAACCGCTCGAAGCCGGATACAAACCTGAAACAGACGTTACATTTTGTTATGTTCCGGATAGTGACCTTACCAGCAGCAGCAGTAGAAGTGACAGTAGCAGGAGCAGAAGTATTAGTAATAGTAATAGTAGTAGACGTACAAGCAGTATCAGTAGAAGTAGCAGCAGCAGCAGTAGAAGAAGTAGTTATTGTATTGATAGTAGCAGTAGTAGTAGAAGTTCAAGCAGTAGCAGTAGAAGTAGAAGCAGCAGCAGTAGTAGTATTAGTAATAGTAGTGATAGTAGCATTATTATTATTAGTAGTATAAGCAGTATCAAGTAAAAGTGGCTGCAGCAGCAGTAGTAGCAGCAGATGTAGAAACAAAATATAGTGAAAAAAGAAGACTTGCAATTACATTTGCAAAACACTCAAATGAAATGTAATTACAATTATTGATAATATAATCAAACACAGACTATTGTTTTGTATTTATTTTTACAAATAATCTTTAAACAGATTTGCTTCTCCATTTTCAAGACTTCAATGCCACCTGAACGAGTGTCTTGCGCTTCGAGGATATTGCACACGTCCGTGAAACAGATCCGGTTTAAACACGGTCCCAACAGATAGCCGCTCGACAAGCAACGCAAATGTCTAATTAAATGTGTGTTATATCATTTCCATATATTTTTACTGGAGATTGGGATTAATAATACTGTATTAAGATATCGAATTCACAAAACGATACCGATTATAGATCAAATGACAGAACTTTAAATTGGCGTGTAAATTTATACCGCCATGCAATCTACCAGGTGTCGATAAAAGTAGGTCGGCAGGGGTCAGCAAATTGAATTGGAGAAAAACAATATATGAGCCTTGCTCTGGGAAAACGGGATTTAATGCATGTGCGTAAAGTTCCGTCCCAAATTAATATATGAAGTTTACACAGGATTATCAGGGACGACACTTTCCGCCTTAACTGTATTTTCGCTATGAAGAGATTTCATTGAAACGATAAAAGCGGATAGTGGCGTCCCTGTTTAGCCTGTGTGGACTCTTTACGTATAATTATGCGTAAAGCCCCGTTTTCACAGAGCGCGGCTTAATTATAGGCTAATGTACTATTATTTTTTTATTATGTTATTTCTTATATATATCACTGTGTCAATTATGTAATCATTTAATTTAGTCATTTGGTCATTAAGATCACCTGCGAAAGAAAACTTTACAACAGTGCAGGATCACGTGACTTCAATGGTTTCACAATTGAACGTTAATAGATGTAAACACACCGGTATGTGGTGCTTTTCTTCAAATAACTTTGTTAAACAATTTTTCTTAAGAATTTCAACTAGTGCATAAAAGACAGTTTTTTATTCTGCTAATGGCAATGTGAACTACATCAGAATTACTTGATTACATATGACTGTGTTCTTGCAAAAAATCGATCTGTAATGCATTTACGTTCAAGGTAATGTTGTACGCAAAGTGAAATTTTCGCACCGATTTCAGACGTATTGGTGGTTCTGGTGCTGTTGTTGGTGGTGGTGGTGCTGGTGTTGGTGTTTGCTGGTGTCGGTGGTGGCGGCGGCTGCGTTGGTGGTGGCGGAGGTGGCGGCTGTAGCGGTGGCGGTGGCGGTAGTGGTGGTGGTTTTAACATTTAATTGTCGTGTAATCGTTCATAGTTCATGGACGACACATAGTTACTAGCAACGTTCATTACTCTTAAATTACTGGTGTGTAGCCTTTCATTCAATATCTCGGCATGCGCGTATTGCCATGTTGACGAGATTTGCATTAACTACCATTTTCCCGTGTCGCGCATGGGACAAGTCTGTCCGTCTCTATTAATGTTAATTTCTCTGCATAATGTGGGATAAAATATTCAACAATACCATATATCAGTTTCTATGCCAATTTAATGTCTGACATTACTAATATTTTCAATTATACAAATACGTTGTGATTGCTACATGATTGTGTCTTTTTCCATCTGTTCACCTCTAGATCTAAATGCTAACTGATTATTTTTCCATTGATCAGTGTTATATACGTGCTTAGTGCTGGTTGATTGGGTTACACCCGGGAACAGAGCGTTCAAGCTTTTACATGCATCGAAAAGTATTGTTTCTGTATTGTGTGTAACAAAGGCAAGCAAACACCACCGCCTAAACCCTTTATGTCAACAGCGTCGAAGCCAATATAAGATAAGAGTGTTGTTAAACACACAACCTATCTATATACGATATTTGATCTTTTACTCTGTTCATTTTGTGACTGCACTTTTGTGACTGTCATATTTCATACATAAAGTAATCCCAAAATATTCCACGTACAAATTCCTACCATAACGTGACACAACCTATCCTCTCAATTTGATTTTTATGTATTTTATGATACAGAAAAATCTTAAAGAATTTAAGTATGGAAGTAAACGAAAACATATTAACACATATGATGAAATAATAGTACACGCAAACATGAAAACATCAGTGACTGTCATATTTCATACATAAAGTAATCCCAAGATAGTCCACCTACAAATTCTTACCATAACGTGACATAATTATCAATTGCCCTTATTATTGCTGTTGAAAGTGGTTTGGTTAGGTGCGTTGTCATTGTTGCTGTTATCTAAGTTTTCACACACGTAGCGCATTTTTTGACAAGTTATGCATATTTTTTCCTTGTCATCGTGTTTACGTCATTGATCAGTTTCTTTACCGCCTACATTCAATATCACACCCTCATATCAAAATACAAAACCGCCACAAAGAGCTGAGCATGTATTCATATTAACATGTAACTACGTATATTGGAATAACATCTAAATGTAGTCAACGAAGTATTAAATGTCCGCTTTAATAGGTAACATGATCCCAGCCCAATTAATACATGCTCTGTATATTTAATATCGTTATCATCAACTATAAAATGAAGAACCAACAGCGCGAATAAAGTACGTTCTTCATTATATACTTATGCGATGTTGAATAAGAATTCAATAGTTTTATATTAATGAATTCCGTTCTATACGGATGATGTCGATGAAGAGATTGATGATCATGACCACATAACTGTTCATGATGATGATGCTAGTGCTGCTGTTGCTGCTGCTTTTGCTGCTGCTGATGATGATGATGGTGGTGGTGGTATTAGTGATGATGATGATGATGATGATGATGATGATGATGATGATGATGATGATGATGATGATGATGATGGTGATGGTGGTGATAATGATGATGATGATGATGATGATGATGATGATGATGATGATGATGATGATGATGATGATGATGATGATCAGGAGGAGGAGGAGGAGGAGGAGAACAAGAAGAAAAAGAAGGAGCAGGAGGAGGACTATGACGTCAATTATGATGACTGAGATGCTGAAGAGTAAGCTGCTTGTTCTGCTGCACTTAATCATGATGATGATGGTGATACATATTATTTACACATATGGGCACTGGAGAATTATTTACAGAATGATTAGCGCACAATGTTATGGCGGTGTCGTAAGTGGTCAATATGGTGAATACAGTATTGTTTTCGAAATCTTGAAGGAAATATATTTGATTGTAACTCAATCTTGAAAGACTTTCGGATTTTTTTTATGAATTCAGTTTTCTCCCCAAACGCTTTTCGAAGATTAAATAACACAGTTTAACACAGATTCCTGTCTTCCTATAAAACCTAAATCGCCTGATGGAGAAGATTAATTTTCAAAAGCACCCCTGTTAATTGCGGTTGAAACACTGGCTTTCTTTTTTGAGCATCATTCCACTTGGATCATAAAAACACATGTAGTAGCAGAAACTTGAAAAACCAAAGTTATCTCTATCGATAATGTGTCTGCGATTTAGCTGAGAATCAAGACACACGATTCCCGGAGCTTGGTGCAGTCGGATGTTTTTGTGGAATTCGACCAATGGCGGCCATATTGGCCTATGCTTTCTTTCCCCATAATAGGTTACACGACACCAAATCTTGGCAGAATGCTGGCTCCAATAGCATCATTCGATCCCGGTGCTTGAATTTCATGATAACCAAACATAGATCATTGTGTTGTCAGATATGATTAATGTCTGACATGTTCATTAAAGCTTAGTGCCCAGGGAAACAGAAAATTCATATGAAATTCTAAACGCCTTCAGTGAAGCATTTTCCTTTAGGTAGTGTCATGTTGCCGAATAAAAATCCGTAAAGCATTTTCTGGGAAACATAAAGAAAATCGCGTCTGGTAAAACCAGACTGTCTCTAAGCGTAGTGTTACTAAGTGCCGAGAAATATAAACCCAGCTTTGTGCTCAGTCCATTTTGTGAAAATGAGAATACGAAATAAATAGTATTTATAACAGTCATAGATATTTAAAACGGGGAATATAACACTCTTGTTTTAACCCAGTTTTGCCAAGAGTCTAGAAAAAAAAAACTTGGCAAACAGCGTAGACCCTGATGAGACGCCGCATGATGTGGCGTCTCATCAGGGTATGCGCTGTTTGCTTAAAGGGATTTCTGTAAGAAATATTCTAAATATAGAAATAAATATACTAGACATCCCTAATTTTGGAAATAAATGGATCCAATTTTGAAGGATGGGAGAGTCCACTAGGCGTAAATAGGTCAAGCATGTTATTTATTGAATAATCTACCGCTGTATTTGTTTTCGTCGTTTTGTATTGATAAATATTAAAATTGAAACACTATTAAAATACGCTTCGAATCTGAGAATCTTAATATACTATGTGTTCAAAGAACGCGGTGATATTCTTTAAGTCTTGAAACAAATGAAGAAAGTCCGATTTAATATCAAATTCTCAATACTTACGATGTCGAAGACGAGATTTCAGCCTAGCAGCAGTTGACTTCCGCTTGTCACATTTAACGTCATCGATGACGTCACTAGTCTCGTCCTCCTTGTCGGCGTAGTTGTCGAGGTTCAGGTTCTCCGTATCGCGGCTGTTAACTTTATCGTCATACCCGAAGAGTCCCAGCAATTCGTTCATAGTATGCTCAGCGTAGTTCTGAAAATAAATTAGAAATGAGCTTCGCTCTTGGAAAACAGGGTTTAAATGCATGCGCGTAAAGTTTCGTCCCAGATTAGCCTGTGCAGTCTTCACAACCTAATGAGGGACGACACTTTCCGCATAAACTGGATTATCGACAAGAGGAGACTTCCTTTTTTACGAAAAAATACAATTGAAGCGAAAAGTGTCGTCCCTAACAAGCCTGTGCGGATAGCGATCATCTGCAAATTCAGCTCTGCGAGTTTTAGCAAAATCCGCAAAGTAGTAAGAGAAGTTGAACACACACAATGTTTCACTAAAATTAAATGTATCGTGGTAAACAGACAACGGGCCATAATTCTGCCAAACCTCGTCGCAGCTAGATTCCTTTATTACACACATAAACGCATTTATGCCGAGTGGACTCTCCCATCCTTCTTAGTTTGATCTCTTTTTTTTCAAAAATTAGGGATCGCTGTTATATTTATTTCTATATTTAGAATATTTCTTACAGAAATTCCTTTAAGCAAAAAGCGCAGACCCTGATGCGGCGTCTCATCTGGGTCTACGCTGTTTGCCAAGGCATTTTTCTAGACGCTAGACATAAATGGGTTAAGGTCATTCAACTGAGTAAGTTTGCGGTAGATCCATTCAGTAGTTAAAGATGAGATAAAACAACACGGACGTACGGACTTTCGAACGGACGGACGGACGGACAAGTGCAATACTTAACGGGTTTACCACGTGTGTCATTAAAAATACTACTCAGTCCGCAATTAATTAAACTAAATAAAACATGTCATAATTTGGTACGCGCAATAGTTTGTGATGCCTCTGGTGTTAATCAAGCATGTATAACGAGTTCGTCCCAATATCTGTTCAAGCGAATGCCTGAGACATCGGACAGTATCAGTATAATAGCTCCTATTTCCCAATGTCGTGGGGTTATTGGCGGCGGAAATGGTGCTATCTGTTCGGATGCTTTTAGTACGTATTTTGATACTTGTTCTTGTATATTATGCATTTGCATATTTGTCTCGATGTAAGAAAACTGGGCTTAATGCATGTGCGTAAAGTGTCGTCCCATATTAGCCTGGGAGTAGCGATACGTTTTTTCCCTTATAATACCTTGCAGACACATTTAGCACAACAATAAATTTGCGTCCGCATAATCCCAAGTTTCATAAGACAAAACCACTTTAAACATATTAAATTTTATTTTAATATAAACACATCATATCAAAAAAGGTGGAACGTATCAAATTACGCAATGCATAACCTGTGTATCATAAAACAGATAGCAATATAGTACTGACATATTTTGGAAAAAAAAAACTAAAACTGCACCATATGTGTTTAAAGCAAAGTTGTGCATCTTCTTTTAGAGCGGATTCTATTCCCATGGATATTCTTTTACAAATCAGATTTTCACACGCTGCTTCTCTTTACAAGTTCATCATATACGTGTTTAAACCTATGTTTCCTCTCTATAATTTCATATATTACCTTACACTCGCTAAATCAGATATTATAGTATAACGTGACATCAACTTATGGTATAGTCTATATGTGTATTATTCGACGTGGTATTTATCACTACGGCCTGGATACATAACACCTTAAAAGAAACACAACCTCGTTTAGAAAATGCTTTAATTGAGAGCATGATGGCATGTTATATGAAATCAGTTTAAAGGGTAATATGCACGGAATATAATAAAAGCTTATTTAACAAGATGCGTTTGTGAAACACAATGTCCCCCTATATGACGTTTGACTTTGAAGGATGACCTTGACTTTGTGAAGGATGACCTTGACCTTTCACCACTCAAAATGTGCAGCTCCATGAGATACACATGCATGCCAAATATCAAGTTGCTATATTCAATATTGCAAAAGTATTCATAAAATAAGCGATTTTGGCCAAATATATTTGACCTCTGATCTTGAAGGATTACCTTGACCTTGACCTTTCACCACTCAAAATGTGCAGCTCCATGAGATGCACATGCATGCCAAATATCAAGTTGCTATCTTCAATATTGCAAAAGTATTTATAAAATAAGCGATTTGGGCCACATATATTTGACCTCTGACCTTGAAGGATGACATTGACCTTGACCTTTCACCACTCAAAATGTGCAGCTCCATGAGATACACATGCATGCCAAATATCAAGTTGCTATCTTCAATATTGCAAAAGTATTCATAAAATGAGCGATTTTGGCCATATATATTTGACCTCTGACCTTGAAGGATGACCTTGACCTTGACCTTTCACCACTCAAAATGTGCAGCTTCATGAGATACACATGCATGCCAAATATGAAGTTGCTATCTTCAATATAGCAAAAGTTATTGCAAAATGTTAAAGTTGGCGCAAACAGACAGACCAACAGACAGACCAACAGACAGACCAACAGACCAACAGACAGGGCAAAAACAATATGTCCCCCACTACTATAGTGGGGAACATAAAAATGTTAAATTCAATCATGTTAATAATTTAAAGTCGATGATGTGTCAAATATATTGTATTGACCTTTGGTATTGTCGAAATTATAGTCGAAATGGATAAATTAAAATGAACGAATGAAAAAAAACACCTTCTTATTTCTTATTTAATCGATCTTCAAATTGTTCTTTGTTAATAAGAGATATGTTTTACTATATTATTTTATATTGTGTAGCTTCTTGGGATTCTCTCGTTGTATTTGCGATAAGATGCTAATAGATGTTCATTCTCGTGTTAAGCATGCTGTAGACTTACCCTCATAATCATAAAGCAAAAATAAAAGAAGCGCCAACTCGCTCAATACAGCGCAAAATCTCTCAATATGGAAGAAAACGTAACTGTTTGATTGACATATTGTTTCAACCGGATATTTTTTAACGCATTCAAATAATGTTCCTTCGCGCATTTAAGTTCCTGGTTCAGAGGTTGTTTCCCAAAAAAGCAATAAAAAACATATTATCGTTAGTAATTATTGAACGTTTTTTTATTGAGCGTAATTGTCGGAGTTCTTCCATTAGGTGGTACCTGCTATTCCACTTACTAATATTTATTTTTTTTAATCAGTAAAACAACTATTGCAATATGTGCCTATTTTTAGATATATCATGAAAAAGATAAACTTGCGATCAACTTAAAACGTTTATGGTACACGACCCCAGTAGCATCAGCCTCTATAAGCGACTAATGACAGCGCGGCTGCAGATGCGCCATAAGAGGCACAATTCCCACACAAGGAGCGCTATGAGTCAGCAGATGTCACCAAACACTGTTTACTGCCGCATAGGTTAAGGGTATGTGATTTAAACTTTATCTCACCGTAATATAACACATAATCATGCTTCATTAAACAGTTTACTCTTCACGCAGGTACAAATTGTTCACAGAAATTGTGAAGCGCTTATTTTGAATATGTCATCATAATGATTATCATCATTATCAACATCAAACATTAATAACTTTCGTCACGATTATCCAGAAAACCGTCGTCAATATCATCATTACTGTTCGGTACAGTATAAATGTACATTATATTATATTAGTCCTACACATCGACTAGATTATCAACTTCGCCACAATTATTATTTCATCATCTCTAGCACCATCGTCTCAACTACACCAACACCGTCATCCTGATCAACAACGGAACAGTTTATCATAATCGTGATTTTGATAATAAAAAAGATGTAACACAATGCTATGAAGCATTATTTTTTACTGCAATTTTAATAACTGTCACATGCATAATACAATGTGAACAAATGCATAGGTTTTTTATCATAACAAACTACGGCCTAGTGGTCTAATCTATACGCATAGAACTACAAATCGTTGCTAATTCATCGATATACGAGACTACGAGAGTTGTTTTTACGTAATAAAAAATATGTAAAAAAATGAAATACCTTCTAAAACCTTGGCACTCTACTATCCACAACAAAAGGAACTGCACAGTCATTCAAAGCAGTCACAACATAAATGGACCGTAGGTGTTTGAAAAACAAGATTATTATAACTAAACTATGTACATTCTTTTTTCTCCCACTTTCAAACTTATCAGAGGCGCAACACAAAATACCTTTGTCATACTTCGGCCTATCAGCAAATCAGCCTGTCATAGGATACCCTAAGGATCGTATAATTTGCAAATTTCGAGTTTTCATAATTACTAAACTTGGCAACACCGTCAGGGCTCGGCCCAAAGCCACTTTGACATTGCAAGCTATGAAAGACGGCGCGAAATTGTTTTGTAACGATCTCACAACCTCATGTGTCAGCTATCGGTAACTCTACACCGCGCGAAACTAGACACCTATAATGAACGATTACAAATAATTTTTAAAAGAACTTGACAGGTGTTGGCCTTAAAAGCGAGAATCGCTTTAACGAACCGACCATAGCGTGTATCTTGTTTCTTCACCGTGAAATTCAAGCCTCTTTCTAAAACATGCACGGTAATATTGATAGGGGAGGGAGTTTAATGTGCCAACATGCGTAATTCAATGGCTTGCAAAATCGGTTCAACCCTAATGTTGTCTATCTTCGCGCTTGTTTTATTTTTCAACGATTTTCGGGTTGTTGACGATGATATCGACATCCGAGTGAAAGATAGAGACATATTTCATTATTATGTAAAAGGCTACTTCTCGAGTACGTGTATCAATTCGGTTTAAAGCGGGAAAATCCAAATCATAACGAAATCAAAATGACATTTTTAATAAATTAAGTGCTCTAAAACGCTTCGATAGTTTAAAAACAAATGAATATATGCCTTTTTGTCACATGCTGATGGACCATAATGCCTTACATGAGAGTCAATGATAGCGACGTAAACGTTAAATGAAAGGATTTCTTAAATTTTTGCATAATTTACAGTTATTTGTTTTGCTAAGGTCTTTGTAGTTAATTAGACGTTTTTATAGTTTCGTGGCTTATTGTTTTACATGTATACTTGTTTTTTGTTTTGTATTTGTATACGTTGTCACTGCGATTTGTATGATATGCATTTTATGTATCTCTCAATTGTATATTAGGTGATTATTTGATTCAACATTTATTTAACTGTATTTTTTATTTTAGTAATGTAAATTTTGTACTACCAATTTTTTCTAATCGTATAGATCGTTATCAGCTCATGTTCTTGTCGTGTCTTTCTTTTGTGAACACACTTCGCCTCGAATGCCTATATTTGTCCGAAAAGAAATTCAAAAATCGACGTTAGTAATATAACACAATATGGAAAGTAGCAGGAGTACAGTTTCTTGTTAGATTTGTATGCTGTATTCTGAAATGTATCGATTTCAAATTAAAGGCAGTCGAAACATTATGTGCGTTCTATCCCGCGAAACCCTACCCTACAGTACAATCATGGGATGGAAAAGCATGTCAATCAAGCGTCTGGCGATTTGGCTGTCCGCGGCTCCGATTTCATGGCGGTAATAATTTGAACGAGGAAAGAGCCCTATTGGGTGTCGTCTGCAACCGAATGTTAGCAGGCGTCATGCTAGCATCAAAGTTACGGGAATCACGGCGAAAAATCGGTACACAAAAGGACCAAATCATTTTAATGTCGAGCAAAACAGAAACTTAAAATAATGTGATCAAGTTTAATGTAACGAGACCATATCAGTTATCTATATTTTGTCGGTTAACGAAGCGGACAACTAAACATAGAAACATTGTCACGATTTTCTTTAATATTAGTTGACGTTTTCATAATAGAATTTATCAGACACGTTTCTATGCGATTTTATTGCCAGAACGCCGATATATGTATTTTAGTCCGAAGTTATATTGCATATCCGGTAACAGTTTCAGATTTCAGCAAAATGACGCACACTAGGTTCACACAATGGTTTCCACATCAAAATGAACCATGACTTGTCTAGATTTTCAGCCACTAATAGCGGTATTTAATTGAAGCGTATCGAATTAAAATGTTATATTTAAAAAATACAAGGTGCAGCTCTACTATTGTTTGTACAAAACTACTCATGTGTCATATTGCTCACATGTCATATTCTGTTAAAGAACTACTTTTAAGGGATCTATAGGGAAGCTTTTTATGAATTCGGGCTGAAATATAATATTTAATGATTGTTGCTGCGGCCTATAAATCAAGTGACATATATTAATCCCTACAACGACGATTACGATAATGATATTGTAGTAGTAGTTGTTGTTGTTGTTGCTGTTGCTGTTCTGATCTTATAAAAACCAATTATAACAAGAAAAAAAAGATAATGTAATACAGTTATTTTGATGTGTATAATCCAGTATAATCCAGTATCATGAGTATGATTTGTACCTATTTAATAGGCAAAATCAGATGTGATGTTTCCACTTACATGTATATGAATTTTAAAAAAGTCATTTCTTCAGAACCACCATACCAACCAGACCATTGCAACCTTATTTATCTTATGAATATACATGTATACTTGACGTAGTTTATCGCGGAAGAAGACTAAAAGACGCGCTTGTGTAAGGTCACAATAAACTTAATATTTTCCTTATATTATTCAATGTAAAAAAGTGTAAACTTAAAGCGAAATAAATAATTTTGCTCATACAGACCCCCATAACCATACCTTTTCTAAAAGATCATGCTTAGCTGTATGAATTCAAACAATTAAAAGGTATATCATCCTTCGACCTTGAATCGGATTATCCGAAAACTCCTCAATATGATTTATCATTTATCAAAGAGAACGCTTGTTTGGGAGATCAAACGCTATAGAGTCAGACTCGAAAACCGGTATGTCTTACGTATTGCTTTAAAAACTTCCTAAAACAACGTGAGATTTGTAGATAATTTTACATACGATAGATTGATAACAGAAGTTTGAATATGTGATAGAATAAAAGCATGTTTCATTGAGAATTAACAATCTTTCAAAATTCTGCAACATGAAACCCGACCCCCTCGGGGTATAAAATTAATTCTGCACACACAATACACAGGGGTATCGGTTTCAGAGGAATTTAATACAAATGCACTGCCTTCTTACATTTATGGAACAGTTGGGTATTTTTTTAAAGGCTCTATTAATTATTTCAAGATGAGTGTGCGCCTGCACTTATATGGTTGCGTGAGCTGACCAGTTTAAGTAAACAACTTGTTTATTGTTCGGATGTGTATATAAAAGGTACCGTTATCGGATATCCAAAGTTCGGATCGTACTTGAAAACTACACCAAACTATCTAGACGTATCATATTCTCGTTTGCCTATTAACATGGGGGTTACTCATTAAGCAAACATCCATTACATGTCTGTTCTATTCTGGACATTTTGGCACCAGTGTCTATAATAATATACTTTCTGTAAATATAGGCTTTCCTATGTTATGTCGCTACCATACTCGCGCGTAATGTTAATATATAACTACTTCAGGGTTACTAGACATTATCATCTCTTTTTAACATGTTCATATATCAATGTTTAAAATAAATACATTAAAATGAGATCTTTTACTGCTTTATTGACAAATCTACCATTTTAAATCAAACAATACATCACTCTGAAATTACACCTTCTGGATTACGCTGGAACGGTTTATCCGTATACAGTGATATTTAATACAAGTTTGTTTCTGAATTGCTATTGTAATAAAATATGTACTAACCTTCTGACGTTCTGTGCTTTTCATACAATTATGTCTAACCTTAATTCTCACTGTTTAATTTACGAATAATAAATATGATCTCAATTCATGACTTTTCATGACATAAATTGATTATCAGTCGATCAAATCTTAATTTTTTATACAAACATAAATACAATTATGATTCGAAAGAAACAATATTCGCATTATTTTGACGAAATGTTCAAGAATGTGGTTCTTAATTTCCTTAACCTAATTCGTGGACTGTCTTGCAGACGGAAATTTAAGTATGTTATGTAATCATTGAAAACACTTATAGAGTGAATAATTAAATAAAATTAAAGCAATACAAATAAAGAGGCATTTTAACAGGAACGATATCTTGTGAAATCAGACACCGGCGGAAGAGCCATCATCAACATTCAAAACAGCCGGAAGATATACAGTTACGTATATGATAACGTCCAATGGGATAGCTTTATGATGCACTTGTTGAAGTTGTTTGTGAAAAGATCCAATATCCCGTTTACATTCAAATGTTGTTTTTTTTTCAATATAGATTAACATATTGGAATAAACATTCACACCTGCACGCACGCACGTATGCCATCCCGTACGCACGCACATAATCATACACGTTTTGCATAATTTACATTAATTTGACAATAACAAAAATAGATTATGCTTAAAAATCAATCCAAAAAATAAAATATTATAACATAAAATAATTCAAAAGACTTTTGCGCACAACAATGTACACAATTAAATGCTTGTGTTCGTTTTCTGTAATTGAAGTAATACCATCGATATGACCCTACTACAATTGTAGCAACATTTGCCTCAATATGTGTACGAGGTGGGGTTTGGGTGGAAGTGCGGGGGGGGGGGAAGAAACCATCACTGACATTGACTGTACAAACTTATGGATTCTTCTCCAATTCTCTCGTTCGTGATCCGAGAAAACCTATCCCAGCCCAGCATTGTATACATCGGTCCAGGTAAGTGGTGCAGGTAAAATTCCAATCTAACCAGGGATGGCACCAGCACCTAGCGTCTACACGCGTATCAAGTTACTCGAGCATTGTAACTACGCACATCGTGTCTTATACTGGTTCCACGGGATCACTGTATATTTGTTACTGTTGTTCTTTCTGTTTGTTTGTAACGTACTCGTGTGAATATTTGTTTGATATGGTCAATGCCTTTTATTTATTTTTTAAACGTTATTATTTTGATTAGCAAAGTTACATAAAAAGCCAATTGTCTTATTAAGTTCGTTTACTGGTACAGCCGTTTGATCGATTAAATGTCTATATGGGATATGGAGAATGTTCCAATATAGGCATGGGATCGAACACCGGATCACCCCCGATTGGAGGAGACCATTTCCACTATGTAACCGCGACCCTTCATAGTTTTTGAAAGATGTTTCGAAGTTTTTAACTTTTAATTTAATGCCACTTATTACAGGAACACATTGTTTTATTATTAACTTTAAACTAATTGAATACGTAATGCAGTGTCTTTATGAACATTACTTATTAAATAGCGAAATCGATCCCACCGTGAGATATGCGAAATACGGCACTTGAAAGATAACGACCATCTACGTAAAGAACTGTGGTGATAACTTTTGATATGCAAGGTATGCAGAGGGATGATATGTCGACCAACAAAACAATAAGGTCTCATTGAACAAAACATAACGTCTCATTTACCTAACCAGGTTGGGCCCTTAGTTTCATGTGTTCAAAGACAAGAACCTTCCATGACAACAATGGTACTTACCGACATCCAAATGAATAAAACAAAATTCATGTTTGTTCATCCAATCAAACCTTTTCCATAATTTGATTTAAAGATACGAATAATGCCTGATTAAATAGACTCAGTTGTAGACTCTACAACTCAAGAGCTAAAGAGAACTGAAATATATAGGGAGAAAATCATAGAAACTATTAAAGAATTGAGGACAGACAATGTGTAACACATGTGGCCTTATTCATGAAAACAATCGAATTGTTCAGTTGCACTGATCTCAGATAACACGAAAAGACGTCTGTTTCCCATTAGCCATAGGAACCAATTTTCTGTATATATCAAACAAACGGAAAGAGTCAGGTTACACCCCACTAACTCAGAAACAAGATATTGCCAATACAGGCTCAAGCGCATTATAACGTGCTGCGCGTGTAACTCGTGAAACAGCGTGTAACCTCGGCGCGTTCCAACTTAATGGCAGATGCAAGGAGATTTAGAAAATATAACAAGACCGATCGAGATGCTTCCTTTGGGATCAAATTTCAGATATGTAAATAGGTACATGCGCATCAGGTAATAGTTATGATATAGAGTCGTAGGTACGGGCGCCATATGTTGTGTATCGGTGTTGTGTATCTTAAACTATCCGGTTATTATTGTGGTTCGTTTCTTTAAAGCCTGAGTTATGTCAAAATAGTAAAGCACCTCGTCTCTTAGGTACGTTAATCAATTGAATAATCCACGTTTCCGAATTGCAATTCATAAACCCAATCAATGTCTTAAAGGTATTGCTGTAGAGCATTGTAAGGATATGAGCACATATTAAGTACCATGTGGTTTTTTTACGGTAAACCGTTGTAGACTTACGTAGCATACAAACACGGTTTGACGTTAATAGTTCGTGTCTAGCTAATATTTGTTTGGAGGACAAACAATTATTTGATATTATTATATTGTACGTTGTGTTTTATTTTATAAAATAGCAATGTACAATATTTGTATCGGCCTAAGTAATACGTTTGTTGTCGGAACGGAATTACTTGGCGACTAAATCGCAACATCGGTGCAAAAAGGTACCATGTGACATTGAAATTATAAAGCACATGGTACCTTTTTGCACCAATGGGGCGAAATGATGCTTAACTAAAGGGGATTCTTCGGATTTGTAGATATACTGCTTGCTAAAATGATAATTTTCCACTTGCTAGTTCATGGCAAAAAGCTATATACTTTTTTCGCAGTAATTCAAGTTATATAAGTATCGTATGTTCGATTTTACAAGCGGCTATCCAAGTTATAACAGCATTTGAATCAAGTGCAATTATAACTTGGTTATACGCTTGTAAATCGACACGACTTCACACGATAAACGCACCTGGTTTAGCGTTACATTGCAACAAAGACATTGAACTTCAAAAACGTTAAAATATTACCAATTGTTTATTTCATTAATGGCCCAGTGGTTACTGCGTTAAGTTGAATTTTGATTCTCACAGGACGTATGTTCCAAATCCCCTTTCCTACCTCACTTTTCTTAAATAGCAAATAAATAAAACCTCGTTATTTCAGTTCGATGGTGTCAACTATAGCATAAGACCCATGGTCGCATGACGCAGCTCAAATGATTTACGACGTATCGTCGACTTCACAATACAGTATATCCTACCAAGTCTCGTGTGAAAATTTGACACTGCTTTTTAATAACCACTATCCCATTTTGCCGTAATAGAAAAGGTTAATAAATAAAATGCTAATGAAATCAATTTGCCTATAAATGGCGGTTGAATGTGTATGAAATCTGAAACCACCGAAACACTTCCACTCACAAATCGTTCCTGTTGTGGTCTGTATTTATTGATGTATAAAGGATGCGTCAAATTCGGTATGGCATGGTTTGCATAAATAACAACGGGTTAGGTTATTTGCTGCGTTTAACCAATCCGAAAATAAATTTACCCTGTATTTGACAACCTCAAATGTTCCCGTTGGTTTATTGATATCTAAAGAAAAGTCTATGCGAAAGTACAAAGGTTAAGTTATACGGGTGGACGGGGAAGGGTCATTAGCATGCAACATCTTGGAAGATATCAAAGATATTTAAGATATGTACTAAGCATTATTTGCTAGTCGAAAATAATTTCATCCTGTCCCGTAAGGAAAGACGGACAGACGGACGGCTTTTTTAATAGTAACTTAATACTGATGCTATTAATTATCATGAGTCTAACAAGGTCAAAGTGAGCAGCTTTGATCTATGATCGCAAAAAGCAACAAATGTGCAAGTAGTTGTAGCTATCGTTGTTGGTGCGAAACGAAACGGTGAAATCTTTTACACATGTCACGAAATGAAAGACGGACGGACAGTCGGGAGGACGGACAGACGGGCGGAAGGACGAACAGGTGGTAGGACGGACGGACAGGCGGAAGGACGGACGGAAAGTCGGAAGGACGGACGGAAAGTCGGAAAGACGGACGGACAGCGGAAGGAAAGACGGACAGGCGGTAGGACGAACGGACGGACGGTAGGACGGGCGGTAGGACGGACAGTCGGAAGGACGGATAGGCGCTAGGACGGACGAACAGGCGGTAGGACGGAACGACGGACACGACAATCACTATATGCCTCCCGCATCACAATTCTGTCATTACGAATGACTATACACGAAATAGCATCATGCAATACCGTATAACTTCTTTATTACATCGGTTACCATGAAACGTCATTCACTGCTTTCATGCAACATGAAACAAAATGGCTTGGTGTGATCAAATTTTTTCTCTGGTGTTAATGGATACATCAATTAACTCTATCCGATCGAACTCAGTTACCCCTTTAACCATCCCATACAAGAAAGACAATTGTGGTAAAAATATGCTTTGCATTAACTCATAAGACAGTGTTCCTTTTACCGTCCACAAACTCAACTGCAATTTGAGACGCCCTCTTAATGGAGTCAACATTTATATATTCTCAGACTCAAAGTTCATTATTATGCATACAGCTGGCCTTATATGCACATTTTGGTTTCACCTGCTATGGGAGCCGTCACTTGAGACCACCTTATCATATTCGGGTGCCATAAAACTTGAGCCACAAAGGCGTGTGAAATGATGTAACTCCTACTTGTTGAGATATATTTTTTCAAATAAATTATACTTGAGTTACTTAGTGTTTAGCGAGCTGACTTAGTCACCAAGTCACGGGTGTTATTTTCACAGATAAACCTTGAGGGCGCGATAAAAAAAGTTGTGATGAAACGTAAAGATTCCGTTTTGAAGACAATTGCATGATAATAGTGAGAATCCTAAATGAAATGATAATTAATTGTTTGTCGTTGAATTGTGCATATATATTAGTCTAAGACTCGATCTCCTCAAATAAGTAAGCATTAAAACTAACAGTTACAATAATTTTAAAGTAGGGTCCATCGAATATATCTAAGATTTGCATTTAGTGGTCTACATGCTGCGCGAACCACTTTAAAGTATAACTACTGTCACGCTTTCGAATAAACAAATATGTCAAACAACTATACCATAAATCAGGTTTGTTTTTTTGCTTTCGGTGTTACTAAATTGTGATATCAATGTTGAACGGAGCTAAATTTAACAGTGCAATAAATGCCGTTCGTACAAAATCATTATACCACCCGTTTAATTCGTTACACAACACTCTCGGTATGCCTTTAGCATGATATAATCGTATCCCATACTTAGCATACATGTATGAGCCGAGCGCCGTGAAAATGGGATTTGATGCATGTGCGTAAAGTGTCGTCCCAGATTAGCCTGTGCAGTCCATCCAGGCTTATCGACACTTTCCGCTGTTATGGCATTTTCTGTTTAAAAGAAGTATCTTCTTAGCAAAAATCCAGTTTAGACGGAAAGTGTCGTCCCTGATTAGCATGTGCGGACTATATATATATATATAAAGAGAGAGAGAGAACAATATATCATACATCAAAAGATATACATTTAAACTCAATGCTATGCGTAGCTGGCTAAGAACCATTATCATTTCGAAATACGTGACATTTAAACTTACCCGTTAATAGTACTTCATATAAATCATAAATCCTTTCTGTATGAATCGTATACCAATACAATTATTTGTATAACACTTTAATACCATCAAAATATATTCGAATACTTAAAGTGTCAATGATTAAACTATGTATTCCGACAATAAATACAGATTGAGCTTTAAAAACAAAACGGTGCGATACATGCGCCAAACATATACAACGTACGAAACGAGAAATGGATTTTACTAACAATAACCCCGTACCACACCATACCTTAATAGTCTCGGCGTCTTCCTCCTGTTTCACACTGATCTCACTGTTCGCTTTATCCGCCACACACTTCCCCTCTTCGTCGTTATCCATTTTCAAACAAAATATATTTAATACCACCCTATGGTAATCAACCCTCTTTTCAAACACTTTGCAAAAACAACAGAATTAATATTAATCAGTCTGCAGAGCAAATAATTAAACGCACAAATATACTTAATGCATAATCGAAGAACAAAAATTACGCACATTCGCATAATATTCTCATATTCAGACTTAAAGCCTTACCAATTCGACAGGCTGGATCGCTCTACATGATATCGCTGAGGAAAACGTATTCCGCTCTGTATTGACTGTATGTAATCTGACACCCATGCAACCTGATCCACAGCTATAATCCTGGCAGCGAATAGGAGCAGCCCTGCGATTCTCCCCGTATGAGATGCCGCAAAATACACGATCCTCTGTAACAGACGAACTAGTGATGCCTGCAGTTCTAAAACGCGGGTCATTGTTTCAGTCTGGTCCTAGGCCATTAGGTTAATTAATGCAGATATGTTTCTGTACAGTGATGACGAATAAAATATATGAATCAATTTTCAAATGATAATGTGAAGAAAATTGTTATTGAAAACTTGTTAAAATAAATCACCCATGGGGGAAATAAATTTAAAACCAGAATTTGTGATCGGCATCTACGGTTACATGCTGATTTGGGTGGTCATTCTGTGTATATCTATGGTACTCAGTTTGTGTATATCGGTGGTGAGGAATGTGCTAGATATTGCAGAGGTAATATAATAATATGTGCTTGTCATTTGGACGTTGATCATGCCCCTGACTTCGTGGGTGTTAGTGCTGGTAATGTCGAGGGTGTCGGTGTTATTCAGTTCGTGGGTATATTTATTATTCACTTCGTAGATATCAGTTCTAGTCATTTGGTCAGAATACACTAAATAGTTTCCCTATATAATTAATGTAAAAGCGACAACTTTAGGCCAAAATAAAGGCAACATTTTGCACATCGAGACACCCATAACCATACCTTTTCTTAAAGGTCATTCTAAGCGGAATCGATTTATGCAATAAAAAAGATATGTCATGTTCAATGCAAGAAAGAACTTGACACAAATCAAAATCGACTTTTTTGCAACTTTTTTTTCGGCCGTTTCTTAGTGGAATGTAACCTTTTTCAGTGCGATGGTTTACTATAGTCTTCAAGTTTATCATATTTCAGGGATTCAGTAGTGAACACCTATTCATGCCCTACCATTATCTCCGAAAGATAACACCCGAATAATAGATAAAAGTGTAAAACATGCCTTCCTGTCAACTATCGTATTTTTTTAGAGAGTACAGCCCTTCATGAAACGGTTATTTAGTGTACTGTAACCTATAAGACAACGTTTACTGTTAACATCGCGAAAAATAAATATTTCTCGATACTTATGAACCTATTTTCTATGTGCATGCCAAATTTCAGACCGATCTTTCACGTAGAAATGCTTTAAAATGCATTTTATTATAAAGCCTGGTAAGCCATCTGGCTTTCGCGGTAGGAGCTTTGATTAATAAAGGGAATTTAGGAGTAAAAAAGATAACCCTTAACAATAAAAATCGGTCATAATACTGGAATATTGTCACAAGCTATGTAGAAAAAGAAGTAAACAACTATCAAAACATGTTTATGAGTTATTTCAGCACAAATTGTTGGGATCTGAGATGCTCAAGACGAGATTTTGTACGTTTTTTTTCTTATTTTCCTCTAAAAACGCATTTTTTTCTTAAAAACTCGCTATGCTCCTTAAATTCATGAAACAAACGCAGTTATTCCGTGAAACTTGCCCAAACGCGTAAAATCCCGCCCCAAAAATGGTGAATTTCTGTAAATACAGCTCCTTTGTGACTGGGCCTGGTTTGCCTTTAGTAAGTAATTTCATAGTCACCTCTTGTTTTTTATTTCACAAACGTCTGTTTTCATTTCGTGGGTGACTGTCTTACCGACGACCGGACAGGTTAAATGCAATCCAAATCCGCTTCTTCGACGAAAACATAATAGTTAAGTAATGGGGTCGGAAAAAGTTGAGAATTGATTCCATAGTGACCCTGCATACCGTGTGATATAGATACAGGTCGTGCATATCGGGACAGCTGATCACACAAGGAATGCATTGGTCGGAAAGTAGACGGTTGTTGACTAAGAAAAAGCCAACATGATCGGTATAACGTATGACTCTTTGACAACATTCGCTCGATTTCCGATAGTTCCTTTGAGAAGGAATATTTGATTTTCACTATAATATTTTAGACGATTTAAAAAGAAAAGATTTGGAAGGAAGACCGACAATTAACGGTCGAATAAGGTATAAAGTAGCGAAGAGCTCCAATGTCGACAAAACCATGTTAGACCCTAATGCAGTAATGAGTGTAGAAGTGATCGAAAGATAACGGGACTTGATTCATGTGCGTCAAGTGTCGTCCCAGAGGAGCCTGTGTATTTCGCACAGGCAAATTAAGGACGACACTTTCCGCTTTTATGGATTTTTTTCGTTTGAAGTAAGTCTTGTCTAAACGAAAATCGTATCGTCCCCGATTAGCCTGTGCATTCTGCACAGGCTAATCAGGGATGACACTTTACGCACATGCATTAGGCCTGTTTTTCCTATAGTGAGACTTCTAGTGGTCGGTGGTCAAGATCGTGGTCATGTCATACCAGTCGCAATCGAAACTAAGCAACTGACAGTTGTCCAGCTGACACAAGCGGTTCGCTCTGTTTAAATGTTACCAAGTTGAGCGTGCGATTAAATCTCAACATACGACTCAATTTTGACGTTTACAAATACACTTTTATAATCAGTATGTCCCTAATCTGACATTTGGAAGATGTTAGGAAGATATACACACTTGCTGAAATAAGACAACTCTATAATATATTGCATGCATGTATATGCTTTTTCGACATGTGTACCGTACTGTTGATATAAATATGATATACGATTTTTACTGTGACGAACCCCTGAATGATTTAACAAATAATGAGAGCGGCTCATTGAAACATAAAACTCGTATTCGCCTTGCCTTAAAATAAACATTTGTAAAGAGTTTTAATAACACGTGACTTGCAGCGGTCAAAGATGGCGCGACGCTATGACTGAAACATGGCGTAGACCAATATAACCGAAGTGGTTTACAAACAAAGCAGGTTTCGTGTAATAGACGACAATTTAATACGGAAACAAACTCTGATGAAACCAAATCCATCAATCTCTGTTTAAGAAAGGAATACTGGTAAACAGATTTGGAAATCTGAGGAAGGTCCATTATACGATTCTTTACATACACGGATCTGGTTTCTGAAAATCAATACACCATCAAACTACAAGAGTGCTCTATTGATTAAAGGCAACCGATTAGGTTACACACAACTATGCATTAAATGAAACCTTATCAAGTAACCTAGCCAGTTCGCAACTTATAAAGGCTTGAATTTACAATTATTTATTTGTCAACACCAACATTTTTCGCAATTTTCCGATTATAAAAGCGATGCAACGAGCATAAAAGTACTGGATTATTTATAATGGACATATCAAGTCATGTATGTCAAATCTGACGTAATTTCTCACAGATATAACTTTTAATCTTTGAACACCCGTATGGATGTTCGAATTGGTGCCCAGGGGGCAGTTTCATAAACGACCGTACGACAATTGTAACTTACGAGAGAATTTTGTAATCTTAATAAGTAGACGAACTAGCTCGCCATGCTCGTCAAATTTATACGGCGCTTGAGATGCTAATGTAATTAATGTTTATTGATGTTTATTGAAACTGTCCCCAGGTCAGGCGTACACATTGAACTACATGTACGTGTATGCTGAATTGACGTTAGCGTAGAATTGAGCCAATAATAGGACTCAAACCTAGGACTTCACCTTGAAACTGAATTAACCTTGGGGCACCACAATAATGACCGAACGGATAGATATCCTAAAATACACACTTTAATAGAAATGGGCCGCGCTCTGTGAAAGGTGGTTTAATGCATGTGCGTAAAGTGTCATCAAAGATTAGCTAGTGAAGTCCGCTCAGAAAGTTTTTCAATTAAATTCTCTTCTTAGCGTAAATCCAGTTTAGGCGGATAGTGTCGTCCCTGATTATCTTGTGCGGACTGCACAGGCTAATATGTGAGACACTATACGCACATGCATTGAACCCCCTTTTCAAACAGCGAGGCTCAAATAAAAACAAGTGTAACTACTTTGTGCTAAAACAATTTAGCGACACAATTTCAAGGGGATTTTAAGCGATTGTTACCCATACACTTTCGTCATAGCCCGTCATAATATAACCATTGTATGGTAAAAAAAAAACTTTTTTAAACAAAGTGTTATTATTTAAGTGCTATTATATAACAATTTTTCTTACATGATTATAACAACGATATATCAGACAAATCGAATCTAGAATTATCTTAAATGAAGAGTCATTTTAGTACCCTTTCACATACGAGTATCATAACGCTATATAACACAGTAGAAAATGTCTCCCCCAAGAGCACTGATTTATGGCTAAATAGGACTAATATCAAAGCCCGAAAACCATTCTGCATGTATCCTACAGGTAATATAGAAGTAGTAGTATTGTTTTATTTGCAGGGACATAATAAGACGTGCAAATTTGATACAAAATAAGCTGACATGAAGTCGTAAAGGCGGCAGTAATAACATAAGTGTATGCATGTTCTAATGCGTATTGAAAATTCACAAATCTAAGGCATATATTTTTTACTTAAGCTGCCATCAGATGTCTGTGAAATGCACGGCAGCATATAAGTCGCGTTCTGAGAAAACTGGGCATAATGCATGTGCGTAAAGTGTAAAGCAGTCCGTACAGGCTAATCAGGGACGACACTTTCCGCCTAAACAAGATTTTCGGTAAGAAGGGACTTTCTTTAAACGAAACATACCATAAAAGCGGAAAGTGTCGTTCCTGATTAGCCTGTGCGGACGAAACTTTACGCACATGCATAAAGCCCAGTTTTCTCAAAACAAGACACATATAAACAGTTGTCACCTGCACATACATTACTCGTCAATTATTAGTTTTAAAATACCGCTTTTGCGTCTCTAATTGGTCGTAAGATCAAACAGGTTGCTAGCTGATAAATGTGCGTGCCATTTACGGGCAAACATATAGATCTACATATCTTTCAATGTCATACGGAAACGTGATACCCAAATTACCACTCAACATGGTATCGGACACCGGTCGTATTGTTTTATCGCGCGTAATCTGGCCTTTACAACAAGCGAACAAGTCGCGGAATCATGTGACAGTATTTCAGGTAGATAAAAGGCGCACTTTGTTTTAACAGTGTCAGTTTACAGCATTGGAAAAAGAACTTGACACATTGTATCTTTTTGGCATTCCTTCGTGGTTAAATGGTACACTTCCTGCTGTGAATTTCTTAGTTGGCAATACTTCTATATGTATGTGCATTTAATATATAAAACGCACTCTGTAGGTTCCTTTGGTCCTGATTATAAGGCTGAAATCCCAGAGTTATGGTGCGTTTACACTTCTGATAAAGACCACGGTAAAAAGGACAACATTGCTAAGCGGAGGGGCCTGAGTATCATAACGGGAATTGATGCATAAGGGTAATCATGGAAGACACTTTTCGGATAGACTTGAGTTTCGTTTTAGAACGAAAAAATACCATTACGCAAAAAGTGTCGTCCCTGATTAGCCTGTGCGGACTTCACAGGCTAATCTTGGAGGACCCTTTAAGCACATGCATTTACCCAATTTTCCAATCAGAGCACACTGACTTATTTTTGTGACAGACTTGAGCACATACGCCAACAAATGGCTTAGTGTCCTTCAAATGCTTAGATAACTCCTCTAAAATTGAAACATATTTATCTAGCATATTAACTGAAATGTTTGGTATTGAATCGAGATTCGTTTAAAATAAAGTTACTGTCTTCTAACAAGTCCGTGTTTGTATTTTAGTTTACAATTAAGGAAATTACCCGTTTGTGAATGCGATGAAATCGTGCGGTCATACCAAACACGTGGAGCACTTACTATGATCAAGTCTAACAATAACAAGAAGGGGAAATACGGTTTTTATATTTCGCACAACATAACATAGCAGTGATGAAAGAACAATCCAGAGCAGTGTCGTGTAGAGAGAACAGAACAGTTAGGTAAAGGGTAGAAAGAACACAACAGAGCAGTGTAGTATAGAAAGAACAGAAAAATGAAGGTTAAACAAAAGGAGCAGATCAGCGAAAGTATGAAATAACAGACCAGAACAGCGTAAGAAACAAAAACATAAAATAACAGTGAATGGTAGAAAGAACTATACAGAGCAGTGAAGGGTAAAAAGAACAGAACAGTGTAAGGAACACAAACATGAAGGAGCAGTGAATAGTAGAAAAAGCAGAACATTGTAGTTTAGAAAGAACTCAACAGAGTAGTGTATGGTAGAAAGAACGGATCAGACAAGTGATGTGTACAAAGAACACAATAGAGCAGTGTAGTGTAGAAAGAAAAGGAACAGAGAAGTGAAGGGTAAAAATAACAGAAAGTGAAGGGTAGAATAAAAATAACAAAGCTGTATAGAGTAGGAATAACAGAACAGTGAAGGGTAGAACACATCATTGTATAGGAGAAAGAACAGAAAAGGGAATGGTAGAAAGAACAGAACAAAGTAGTGTAGTGTAGAAGGAACGAAACAGAGCAGTGAAGGGTAAAATGACCACAACAAAGCAGTGTAGCGGAGAAAACAAAGCAGTGTAGTGGAGAAAGAACAGAAAAGAGCAGTGAAGGGTGGAAAGAACACAACAGAGAAGTGTAGTGGAGAGAGAACATATCAGAGCAGTGAAGGGTTGAAATAACAGAACAGTGAAGGGTAGGTAGAACAGAACAGTGAAGGGTACAACGAGCATAACAGAGAAAAGAAGGGTGGAAATAACAGAACAGAACAGTGAAAGGTAGAAATAACAGAACAGAGCAATGTAGTGTAGAAAGAACAGAACAGAGCAGTGAATGGTAGAAAGAACAGAACAGTAGAGGTAAGAAAAGCCGAGCAGTGTGGTGTAGAAAGAACACAACAGAGCAGTGTAGAATAGACAGAAAATAACAGAGCAGTGAACGGTAGAAAGAATGAACAGAGCAGTGTAGTGTAAAAATAACACAACAGAGAAGTGAATGGTAGAAAGAATGAACTGAGCAGTGTAGTGTAAAAAGAACAAAACAGAGCAGTGTAGTGTAGAAAGAACAAAACAGAGCAGTGTAGGACCGAAAGAACTAAACAGAGCAGTGAAGGGTAGAAAGAATAAACAGAGAAATGAAGTGTAGAAATAACACAACAGAGAAGTGTAGGGCAGAAAGAACATAACATAGCAGTGAAGGGTAGACAGAACATAACAGAGCAGTGAAGGGTAGACGGAACATAACAGAGCAATGAATGGTATAAAGAAAAGAACAGAGCAATGAAGGTTAGAAAGAACAGAGCAGTGTAGGGTAGAAAGAATGAACAGAGCAGTGTAGTGTAGAAATAACACAACAAAGAAGTGTTGTGTAGAAATAACACAACAGAGAAGTGTAGGGCAGAAAGAACATAGCATAGCAGTGAAGGGTAGACAGAACATACAGAGCAATGAAGGGTATAAAGAAAAGAACAGAGCAATTAAGGTTATAATGAACAGAACAGTGTAGGGTAGAAAGAACAGAATAGAAAAAATTGGTAGAAAGAACAGACCAAAGCAGTGAAGGGTAGAAAGAACATAACAGACAAGTGAAGGATAGAAATAACAGTACAGAGCAGTGACGAATAGAAAGCACATAAATGAGCAGTGAAGTGTAAAAAGAATAGAGCAGCGTAGTTAGGGGTAGAAAGAACAGAATTCAGCAATGAAGGAGGAAAGTAGCAGAACAGAGCAGTGTAGTGGAGAAAGAACAGAGCAGTGTAGTTGAAAATAACAGAACAGACAAGTGAAGTGCAAAAAGAACAGAGCAGTGATGGTTGGAAAGAATAGAACAGTGAAGGGCAGCAAGGACAGTACTCAGCAGTGTAGTGTTGAAAAAACATAAGCATTGTAGTGAAGAGAGAAGAAATGGTATATTTTTCCCAAGTAAAATCACCCATTAAAAAAAGCATTGGTTAAAACGTTATTTAGATAACAGATATAACTGTGCGGAAACCACTTTCATGATAACAGCCTCTAGGACCTTGACCTTTGATCTGATGACCTCAACTTCAAGGGCGTCTTCCTTTAAAAACAAGTAACTTATAAATCATTTTTATATGACCTTAGATCATAGAGTTACCATGAAATAATTTGGAAAAAAACTGTTACCAAACCATGTGACCTTTACCTTCAAACAGTTCACGTTCTAATCAATAGGCGTCCAAGTAACTAGCATAATTAGTTCGAACGCCAAACCTTTCCCGAGATATCATGCAGAAAAAAAATTCTATATGCAAGCTCATGTGACCTTGCCATTGACATAGTGATCTCAAAATCAAAATATGCATTATTTTGCTATCATTTAATCAATATACCCAATTGCATCATAATTTGTCAAAGCGTTCTCAAACTATAATGCCGACATGAATGTCCTGTTATGAGCCCATGTGATGTTGATCATTCACCTGGTGAGCCATCAATCAATAGCCGTCTTTGTTTCTCCCAAGTAATAAATATACGGGCCGTGCTATATGAAAAAATGGATTTAAGGCTAGTGCGTAAAGTGTCGTCCCAGATTAGCCTGTGCAGTCCGTACAGGCTAATCAGGGACGACACTTCCGCTTAAACTGGATTTTTGCTCAGAAGAGACTTTCTGTAAAAGAAAATTAGCATACAAGCAGAAAGTTTCGTATCTGATTAGCTTGTGCGTACTGCGGACTGTAAAGGTAAACCTGGGACGACAATTTACGCACATGTATCTAACCCCCTTTGCACAGAGCACGGTCCATACCCATTTGCACTATCAATGGTAAAGATATTCTCAAAATGTCGTGAGAAAACGAGTTCATTGTGACAAGCCCCTTAGAACTTGACCTTTGACTCGTTAACCTCAAGATCAGTAGGAGTCTTCCTATCCTAGTTGCCATCAACCGTGTTTGCATGGCTGTAGGTTCAAACTTTTTGTGTGGAAACGAATGGTCTACGAATCGACCGACTAACAAGTGCTTACCAATATACTGCAGCTTCTTCACATTGGGTTTAATTTTAAATGTATACACTTTTCTGCTACATTAGTGTTGTGCGTCCCTTTAGACCCATAATTATTAATTCTTTGGATCACACAGATATAAATAAAATTTGAAATGCATACCATGCGCATAATAAAATATATTTGAATCGAGAAAGGAAACTGAATAATGCTTGTCTGATAACATCTCCTTTGTGATCATTTATACGCAAATATTCATAATTAAACATGGTGCATGTTCTGTATTTCATATTAATTAATTCCACAATAACCAGAAACAAGCAGATTACACTCAATAACGAGGAACCACCGCCAAAATCTCGGTTTTAAATACAGGAACGAATGCCGAGTTTTAACATCAATTGTTAGTGATGAGTAACCATAACGTACTGAAACGTATCAAAGTTATATTTGAATTTCGCATTTCTACGTGAAGAATTCACACATGTAAATGACCACTCTCGTGGAAAAACGGGTTGTGTGCGTAAAATTTCGTCCCAGATTGGCCTATGCAGTCCCAGATTGGCCTATGCAGTCCCAGATTGGCCTATGCAGTCCCAGATTGGCCTATGCAGTCCCAGATTGGCCTATGCAGTCCACAGATGCTTATTAGGAACAGTACTTTCCCCCATAATTTAGATTTTTGCTAAGAAACGTTTTCTTTTTCGCAAACAATACTATAAAAGCGGAAAGTGTCGTCCCTGATTAGCATGTGCGGACTGCACAGGCTAATCTAGGATGAGACTTTAGGCACATGCATTAAGGCCAGTTTTATCAGAGCTTGGCTCAAATGTCTGACGAAGGGAAGTATAAGGTATCTTTACGTTACACTGGTCATTTGAGATGTCATTCGCGAACGTTATAATAATCATATCACTTACCATCTCTCACGATATCTCATATCAGCATTTGAAGATGTATACGGTTATAAAAAAAATACATAATTATGTAATAAAAGTATTTTATTTTTCTTGTTTGCTCACGAAACTGCTTTAATCATAACAAAATTGTTTGAAAAAGCCCCTACGTTGAAATCTGCCATTGATTTTTTTTTTAAATTTGTGTTTGTCTTGTAAATCAGACAGGTATTTTACAATACTTAAACACATATATAAGGTTTAAAACTCTAATGTCTTTAAAAACGCCGTACTAAAAATATAAAAACATGTATAATTAATTAAATCATCCTCTTAATGGAGATATATTAGCCAGTAAAACATAAACACTACGAACATAGAGTGCAATTCAACAACACTATTGCCAAGCAATAAAAGTCCCCTACCGGTGAAACTCCACCATTTCCAGCAATATTTATAGTCTATTTGTTGCCGTAGCAACCAGAATTCTTGACGTAGGAACAAAATGAAATGACGTGCATAATCTCCATATTGTCATCTGTCCATATTCCAAGTTTCATGAACAAATACGAAGATCTTTCAAAGTTATCGCAGGATCCAGAAAAGTGTGACAGACTGACACACAGAGCGCAGACCATTAGTCCACTCTTGTTTCACCGGTAGGGGACTAACAAAGAAATTTGAATACAACGAAATAGAGAAGAAAACAGATTATATAACACATACACAGAGGACGAAGATAGCAAACTCTGAAGTGATATTTCTATGGATGTGGAAAGTTTTTTTCAAACACAGGATATTTTAAATATATGGTTGCTTTTTTATTCTCGTTTGTATGAATCAGTTTACAGTATACACCACTTTCATTTGACCCGCACGATGCATTAATAATTATAATTACGTTATATGCGGAAAGCGAAGCCCAAGACCAGCCTGTGCAGTCGCGCAGTGTGGTCAGGAAGCGCGTTAGCCGTTATGAAGTTGGTCTCGTAAGCGGACAGGGTAGCTGCTGACCCGACTTCGAAGACTGGTCTGGAACTATGCTTGCTGCATATGACACGCTACTATTATTTATACTATTAACACTAAGCTGTAAGCTTGTAACAGTAATTTAGAAAAAAATATGACAGACGCCCATGGTGAATCCAGTAAGCCCCTCTACTTCTCTGAATGGATTATATTCGTTCATGAATAATCATTTAATGATAAACAACTATATATAGTGAAGCACACACGGGGAAATGTCGTTACTTTTTAAAAATTCAAGACCTACCGTGGTTAACGTGTGCAAATTTAACAAATATAACGACATGAACACATGATTGTATAAATCTAATAATGCTATATATGTCACTCGAAGCCGGAATTTTATATAGAGAGAAATATAACAATGATTTTAATTCGGAGATTTAAGATCTTAAGTTAACGAATTTAAGTTTATTGGTTGCTAAAATTTGCTTTTAAAGCAAAGAGACTTGGGGAATATCATATCAACGCTTTATTTCCTGCAATAGAAATAAGCTCAAAATTTCGTATGCACTTTTTAAATTCAAATGTGTTAGAGAATGCTCATAAATAAAATATTGTTAATGATTATTTTAATGTTAAAACATTGTGTGATATTAAAAAAAAAATATAAATTAATTGCGGAAGTTATAGTGGCGTATTTTTTTATGTCGCATTGGACAGTCTGTAGTATTACTACAGTATTACAAATAAATGCTAATTACGCATATTTATTTTCTTGTTGTCATTTTGTTCAAACAAGCGGGCATTAGTTTATGTTTCTTGGTTTGTATTCGTTCTGTTGCCTACATCATTATTTCAATTGCACAAAATGCAATGTAACATTGTGGTGAAATGCAAGTTCCGGTTAACGATGTAGAGTTATACGTTAATTTATAATTATCATTACTATTATTATTAAAGTTATTATAATTAAAATAAGTATTTTTATTTTTATACATAATGATATTTGTTAAATTTTTAGAACTATTAAAAAATACAGTAATTTCAATGCTATTAAGCAACAGTAAAATTATTTACCCTAAGTAAAGAAGGCAATATATGACGTGCTCAAAATAGTGCCATCTCAACGTAGGGTAAAATAATTTGACGGTCCTTTATTGCCTGGTAAACACCCGTGTACTGCCACTCTTGTGTTAAGCTAAAAACAAGAACAACAAAAAACCAGTGTGACGAACGATTTCGGGACGAATCGGTCTCTTAGCTAGTAGCTACTTCCCTTTAATTGTATCACACATTAACCCATCTATGCCTAGCGTCCTGAAAAAAGGGTATTGCAAACAGCGTAGACCCAGATGAGACGCCGCATAATGCGGCGTCTCATCTGGGTCTGCGCTGTTTGCTTAAAGGAATTTCTGTAAGAAATATTCTAAATATAGAAACAAGTATACCAGACATCCCTAATTTTGGAAATAAATTGATCCAATATAGAAGAATGGGAGAGTCCACTAGGCATAAATGGGTTAATTCGGTTACCTTTCCCAGTGATTCCCGGTTGTCAACAGTTCTTTTTCGCAAACATTTGTAACTACCTAAATATTGCTCTCAGGGTGCAGGATCACGTGACTTTGTTGGGTTCCCAATTAAACGTTAATGGCTGTAAACACACGGGTAAAACAATTTTTCTTAAGAATTTCAACTGGTGCATACACAGGTACTTGAATACAAAATGTTTTTGGTCCTTGTTTATGTATAATAAAAGATGTATATTTATTTATTATAAATATATAAGAACCAAACAAATTTTTCCCAGTACCTGTTAGTGCATAAAAGACAAAATTGTATGCTGCTTGCGTCAATGTGAAACACATCGATCAGAATTACTTTATTTAGTAAACATGTGTTCTTGTTCAAAAATTAAATTTTCACTGCATTCATGTATAAGGTTATGCTTCACCCAACGTGAAATTTTGTCACCGATTTCAGACGTATACAAGGATTTATTATTATACCTTAAGATATAGGCACACACTGCAAGAAAAACTGCCTTTTATGCACTAAAGATGCTTGTATTTTTTTCAATAACTTCAGATATTTGCAAAAATAAAGTTCTTAACGGTGTGTTTACATTCTGTCCAGCCCTTGTGTAAGCCCCTGTAAACCCCATTGATTCTGCACCCTGGCACTGCAACTTCGATAAATACAAAGGTAGATTCCGAAAGTAAACTTTACCAGTCAGCCAAGTAGAAAGTGTACGCAAATGAGCGTCCTCAATTGAATGTTGATGTTGCATCCATTCGCTTTCTGTCTAATTGTGTATATAAAGCTAATGTCAAACATCTCACTTTTTTTAGTTAAAGACGTATTCCAAACGAGCACAGGAATATTATTTTACAAAATTTGACAGCTTACGAGAGAACTGTTATTTTCTATCCTTACCTCTGTGTTGATATTAAACATAATAATTTTGTTGTTTCCTTGTAATCTTTGAAAATTGTATCTTTGATAGTTATTAAAACAGTTTGCTTTAAGAGTTGTTTGTGTTATTTCTGTTGCGTTTTTAAGTGGGCGGGGGAAATAAAAGTGTCTTGCTTGACATGCAAGTGTCTTGCTTTACACAAATAGATCGACTGGGTTTGGCCAAAATATTTAAGAAATGCATTACCTTGTTAAAGAATGTGTTGAGAATAAAAAAAAAATCAATCCAAAAAGAATCTCCAAAAATTATATTACTATATATATGAGAATATTTGTCGGTAATGAAAACTATGCATCTTCGTATTGAACAGCGAATTATAAGCTCACGCAAAAATGAAATCTTTTTTCCATATAACAAACTAACCCTTCATAATTATAGAAAAAAAGGTCGGGTCTTTTAATATCGGGCACATTTCAAGCATTTGCTGAAATGCATAGTGTAACCAGAGATCTCAACCGATTTCTTTATTCTGCGCATAGTCCCAGAAAAGTAATAGTAATAATGGCAGAGTCCATTACCGACAAACACTAAAGTAATGAACTCTTGGCGAGACCCACGTAATAACCGATATGGCGATTTGATACGTGAAATGATTTTTAACAACATTTAGTGATTTTGCCATACATCGTCAAGTAACAATAAACATGAATTTTGTTGAAAACTGTAATACAAACATTTCAATGTGTCACAATACATTATGCACCCAGAAAGGTATGAGAGTGCATGCCTGATGTTATAAGATTTCAATGTTATGTTGACCGATTTGGCTCGGAAAAGTGAGCTCAATGAATCTTTAGCCTGTGCAGTTCGCACATGTTTGTTTTTTCGAATCATTGTTAATATATGTACTTTAATATTTGAATTAGCACAATAGTGTAATTCAAGAAAAACACAAAATAAAAATAGTTCACAGTTATATCAGTAAACCCTTGGACAACCCTCGCAATGCCAACACTTTGGTATCTTGTTGAAGGTAGGTTCTGATATATGCAAGTTACATAACCCTTTATGAGTGAAGCAATTTTCAAGATCATCATCATTTTAAAGTTTTGTATGTACCGTCTGAGTTATTTGAGTTGTAAAGTAGAAATAATTACAATGCATTGAAGTCCTGTTTATTTAACTACCTTTTCGTAATCGCATGACCTTTGACCAATGCTAAAGGTCGTTCTTAATCCTCGAATTGCTGTTTCTATGCCTACCGAGTTATGTTACTTACCGACGATTTCCGTCGCCATTTGGATTTTCGTTTTGAAGAGACCCCCGTGAAAAGAAAAATTCCATAAAAGCGAAGTGTCGTCACTGATTCGCCTATGCGAACTGCTCAGACAAATCTGGAATGAAACGTTGCGCACAAAGCTCAATTAAAAAAGGGTGGACAAGACTAAAGGCCCGGTCACACCGCCAGAACTTTGCTGGAGCGTTCCTTGAACGGTATGAAGAGGGGCCGAATTTCGGCAACGCTCGTCACCGCGCACAAAATGGGGAAAAAAATCGACAACACGGGCGTTGTTAAAGCGGTGCACCGCTGAAGCCAGCGTTGGTTTAACGGTATCGAGCGGAAGCGAGCTTTGGTTTAGCGGTGACGCGAGCGTTGATAGAGCGGCGTTCTTCGCATGCGCGCGTCAATTCGGCGGGAGTTTAAAGTTGGTATAGCGGCAAACCGCTTTTGACTACGGAACTAAACGGATCGCTTTGATAGACGTTCTGATAATTTTTGATAGAAGTCAATAGTTGAAGTTCATCATGTCACGTAGACAAAAGAAGTGGAAAGCTGGAGATGGAGAGGCAGCATTCTGTAGAACTCTGAGCCAGAGTTAGGAGGAGCTTTACAGGCCACGTGCTTGCCATCAATGGCACCAACTGTGTGGGGAAAGTTCCATCTCTGGTACCATTTGTCAGCCAGGTCTCTCCATCCTTGTTCAGTTGTTGGGCAAAACATCAATTAATCTGTGTACTCCTCAATGATGACCTTTACCACTTCTCTAACTACCACCCTGATGGTGTTGTGGGGAACCCTCCAGGCGTATTGCATGTTTCTGTAGGTGTTACCAGAGGCCATGTGCCGTAGGGTGATTGCCACTTTGAGACCAGGTTCCAGGCTTGGTCGGTAATTGGTGTCTTGTTTGGTCAATCGTGGGGTCAGCCTCTGTACAACTTCATCAAACATGGCTGGTGGCATCCTCCTAAAGTGATGGAAGGCTCGTGGATCCTCATTCCTCAGCTTCACCATCAGCTTGTTATACAGTCCATGTTCAGGCCTTCTCAGTATCCACTTTCTGACCCACACAACTCTGTCTCTCCTTCTTCTCTCTCTTCTCCTTCTGTCAACAGCTTGTTGCAATCTGAGGAGGTTCTGATTCTGCTGCTGGACTAGTGCACCAATCACAACAAGTCTCACATCATCCATGGTAGAACACTTTTACTGGAACTGAGCACATTAAAATGAGGTCTGCACTCAACGGTAGCTCGATTTTAAATGGGCTCCTGACTCATTTCTCCCCGTATTTATAGCCAAATTCTGGTCCCGCTCCAACACCTCAATACCAACGCCAAACCAAAGTTCATCACTGCAATGGATCGCTACTTCAACGCCCGACACCGTTCCAGCAATTCCGTGTCCGTTTGAAAAACGCTTACAACCGCTCCACCAAAGTTTGTGCAACGTTTAATCACCGCCCGGGCAAAGCTTGCGAAGCAGCGGTTGTCCAGCATTCAAGATTCTGCGTTGGCCTTGCGGACCCAAACGTCCACGAACTTGCGTCTAGCGGTGCCAAACTTTGACTGTGCGTTGGTAGAACGGTGGTGAACTTTGTCAGAGCGGAAAATTGCCCGCTCCTCACCGCTCGCAATATTTTGTGCAGCTCAAAACTTTCTGAGCGGTAGGAGGAACCATCAGCGGTGACCGAGCGTATACGGCGTTGCCTTAACGGTGGCCAACTTCTGTTTAACGGTCGTGAACGGTAGCGAGCGGTGATGATTGTTTTTCACCGCTACAAGAACGCTCAAGCAAAGTTCTGGCGGTGTGACCGGGCCTTAAACACAGAAGTTCCCGCAAGATGAAACTGATACGATAGGAGAAAACTATATATGTCCATCGGGATCTAGTCGAGCCCGTCACCAAGAATGCCATAATAATTAATATTTGAGCGTTTGCCACAAAGTGTAACCTTGACATGTGAGCTATTGTTGCAGATCTACGCAACAGACTGTTTCGTTACAAAAAATAATTGCGTTATTACGCAGTTACAGTTTGGACAAACCCAAATGTATGCATCATGAATGATTAAATATATGTACGGACCCTCTATAACATACCAAAATTTAAACGTTCGTTGACCTCTCAGTGTGACCTTGACCTGTGAACAAGTCTTGCAAGGCACACGTCATCTCCACATGCTGTACATGTGTTACTAGTAATTTTAAAATTGGCGAATAAATGATTAAGTTAATATCCTTTCAAGCTATATTATGCACAAATATCATCTTTCACCTCCAAGTGTGACCTTGACCTTTGATCTAGGGAGACCGGTCTTAAATCCGGTCCTCAGATGGAGATTGACTATAGGCATATACGTAGCTAAATGCGAATTTAATTCGATGCCGTTTGCCGCTTCTGGAGATGCGCCATTCCACTCCCTCCTCATACTTTTTTTACATAGAACATACATTCATCTAGTGATTTTGGGTCTTGTTTTAACAAAACCAGTCCAAACTTAAAAGCGCACCATATTGCCTAAAATTCGTACTCAAACTTATGACAGCATAATTCTAAGGTAGATTATGGTATATTCATAAATATGGGCCGTGCTCTGTGAAAAAAGGGTTTAATGCATGTGCCTAAAGTTTCGTTTCAGATTGGCCTGTGCAGTCCGCACAGGCTAATCAGGGACGAAAGTTTCCGCTTTTATGATATTTTTCGTTTCCTTTCCGCCTAAATTTGATTTTTGCTAAAAAGAGACTTTCTTGAAACAAAAATATCATAAAATCGGAAAGTTTCTTCCCTGATTAGCCTGTGCGGACTGCACAGCCTAATATGGGACGTCACTTTACACACAATCATTAAACCCCTTTTTCACAGAGCAGGACCCATATCTCTATCAGCTTTCTGCAAGCATACATAAAAACACTATATGTTTACTCTTTATTTTTGCAGTATCATCAATATACCATGAACATAAAAGTTTGGCAAGCACTTTCAATAACAATAGTCTCACTCTGTCGCAGATAATGCGATAATCAATACAACCAGTATTCTATGAGATAGGATAACTTCGGTATGAATTACTCTACTGAAGTTTCCATACAAAGTATATTTACAACATAATAAATTGATATTGGAACTCGAGTCTTTTTTAAATATCATTTTTCTGCAAACATTTAGTGTAGACGGGGTTATCCCCATGTACTGTATGAAATCCTAACCATGTACCTTGTATTGTAAAATAGTAATATATATCGAAAAAAAGGAAGTTAACTGCTTGTCTGACATTAATAATGATCATGCAGGAAAATATAGTTTTTGTATAACCTACATACTAATTATTATAGGTCAAAGTTATGTAGAGACGTCTAGTATGTTATCAGCAAACACTTGAAGCATTTAAAGGGTACTGTTCCCCAATAGTTATGAGTATTGAAGTCTGTTCAAGAAAGAAATTCTTCAAATATATGATTGAACTGTTTTACAAGTTATTATAGCGTGGAGTTTACAGACAGTACATTTTCATTTCAGGATTGAATCTCTTAAAAAAAGCAAACATTCTACAGCCAAGAAATTCAGTCAGTCATCATAATCACGTGGATTTTATCTCTTTTTTTAACAGGTGATTGTCTATGTGTTGAAACTGCAGTTCAATCATCTTTGAGTAATGAGCGGAATTTAAATTGTCCAACCATCTTTTAAACTGGGAAATGCAAACTGATACCAGCTGATACCATATTAGCCAAGTTCTACGAAAACTGGGCTTAATGCATGTGCTTTAAGTGTCATTCAAGATTAGCATGTGCAGTCCCAAGTGGATTTTTGTTTAGAAGAGACGAAAATTTTGTAAAAGCGGAAAGTGCAGTCCCTGATTAGCCTAAGCAGACTTGACATGCTAATATATATGCACATGAAACCCAGTTTTCAAAGAACATGGCTCATTTTATTTTGGGTAACTGGAGAAATGTTTGTATCTGCAGATTTTTCTTGTGGTTTCATCTGTGAAATAATCAATCATTTGAAAAGTACAGGCTGATACAAATCTAAGAGTGGCAATAAAAGGTTTGAAATTACAGCAGTGCTGAAACATAAGTACGCTTACCTAAAATTTAGAAAAAAATGTTTACAAAAACCCACAACATAACGCAAAACAAACAAAATATTCTAATTTCATGCAACAATTATGTTCATGTTTCACATACCAAATTAATTATATAACATTAAAAGTAAGTTAATTACTAATCAGTAATGACATGAGAAACCATCCATATCATGCACACATCAAATTATGTATATTGTGAATCCATGAAAATGATACATTGGAAAATTTATGTGTGCAAAACACTGGTTTGCGAAACAAGGTTTAAAAAAAAAATCCCACAAACCTTGAAACATTTGTATTAACAAGTTCCAGCTGACTCAAGTTTACAAAGTATTCAATTGTTGTTCATTTATGACTTAAATTATTCTGTAAACTTTTCATTTTAGTCTGACAAATGGTGGGCAGTAGTATATTAAGGACTCGAAATGAGGAATTGGTAGCTTTACAAATTTACGAATTTTTTTAAAACAAGACTATTGTCTAGCAATATAAGTCCCCTACCGGCTCCACCATTGTCAGATATTCCAGATTTATATATATATATATTTGTTGCCATAGCAACCAATTTTTTTTATTTAGGAACAAAATGAAATGACGTGCATAATGTCCATATTGCCATCTATCAATGTTTCAAGTTTCATGAAAAAATATTAAAACTTTAAAAGTAATTGCAGGATCCAGAAACCACCATTTTCAGCAGTATTTCTAGTCTATTTGTTGCCATAGCAACCAGAATTTTTGACGTCGGAACGAAATGAAATGACGTGCATAATGTCCATATTGCCATCTATCCATGTTTCAAGTTACATGACAAAATATAAAGAACTTTAAAAGATATCGCAGGATCCAGAAAACCACCATTTTCAGCAGTATGTCTTGTCTATTTGTTGCCATAGCTACCAGAATTCTTTACGTCGGAACGCAATGAAATGACGTGCATTATGTCCATATTGCCATCTATCTATGTTCCAAGTTTCATGAACAAATATTAAGAACTTTTAAAATTATCGCAGGATCCAGAAAAGTGTGACGGACGGACGGAGACAAAACCATAAGTCCTCTCAGGTGAAACGGGTAGGGGACTAATTAAAAATGACAATAATAAGTCAATGCAAATTTGTTAAAGTTATGTTTGAAACTGAGAATACAATTTTTTTTCATTAAATAACTGTTTTACTTGCTGCTTAAAACATTTTAATATAGCATTATAAATTCACAATTCAATAGATATATATAAATATATTAAAATAAATCACTTAAATAAAGATATATACATAATACACCAAACACCAAGATATTTTGTTTGTATTTTTTTTTCATATCTTTAAAAAAAGGTGACATGAAGGTCCAGGTAGCAAGTTGTGAAAACCAAACATCATCTGAAACAATTCATTTAAACATACAAGTTTAATTCTGGAAAAACTGGGCTAAATGCATGTACGTAATATTGTCCCAGCTAAGCCTGTGCAATGCACACAGGCTAATCATTGACGACACTTTCCACTTTTGCAGAATTTTGTTGTTAGAAGGAAATCTCTTTTAAATGAAAAATCCACTTTAAACGGAAAGTGTCATCCCAGATTAGAGTGTGCGGACTGCACAGGCTAATCAGAGACACCACTCTTTATATGTAATTTGTCATTTATGGGAAATCTCTTCTAAATAAAATCCAGAATAGGCAGAAAATGCCTTCCCTGATTAGTCTGTGCAGATTGCACAGGCTCATATGGGACGATACTTAATGAACATGCATTAAGCCCCATTTTCCCAGACCGAGACTCTTATGATGCTTCCTCCCACTTTGAGGCCCTCAGAAAACATTGCGACACAGGGGGCAGGTGCAGTTGTGACTGGTGTTGAACCATTTGTACTGAAAACATAGATACAGCATTATCAGAATATAGCAAAACTAGTTAACCCTTTGCATGCTGGGAAATTTTTCGTCTGCTAAAATGTTGTCTGCTAAATTTCTAAAATTAGCATTTTCTTTTCAAAGACTACTATCAGAATAGCAAACAGTTTGGATCCTGATGAGACGCCACGTTCTGTGGCGTCTCATCTGGATCCAAACTGTTTGTAAAGGCCTTCAAAATTCAGTTCCAGCCCTGCAAGAGTTTAGCTTATTAGAATACATTTACAAAGGTAGGTTTACATAGGAATACAATTAACAATTAAAACTTTAAAATTTCGATAAGTTTCACACAAATAAATAAAATGATATAGGAAGTAAAACATGTTCTATCATTATGACACTAAATTCCCAACTAATTATCATATTCAAGATAATTTCCTTCTTCCCTCAAAAATATCATATTTCCGAAGAGATTTTTAACATTCAATATTTTTTATACTATTTTTAACTTAAAAACTACCAAGGTGTTAAATTGAACACAAAGCTTTGCATTTTATAATGTTTCAAAGTAAATAAAAATTATGTTCTTATGTATGACAGTTTTAACATGTGTGCTCATTAAGAGGTAATGCCACAGCTGAACTCCATTTTTCAACGTATAGTTTAAACGCTCACAAATTTAAATATGAACTTAAACCCAATGCAGACATGGCTACCAAAAAAGGAAAGTTCATCACTCAATTCTTCCACAAGTTAAGCTAACAAGATGACAGTGGCTAGACAATTCATAGGGTTTTATCAGAGATGGGGCAAAGACAGTCTACAAAATTGCACCACTCTACTGCCAAAAAGCATAGCAGTTAAAAGTACTTAGTGCATATACTTGGATTACTTTGTCAACTTTCAGCTTGATTCAAGGATAGGGAGATATTGGCTGTTGAAATGACTGGGACTTCATGACCAATCAGAATAGAAAACCCCCATATTGTTTATTAATTACTTAATTGAAAGCCCTTTTCAATTGATAACTTAATAAGAGGTACCTCCAATCAAATACAAGTGCTGTGATGTAGTGGAAAAGGTGTCAGTCTTAAGACTGGGAGAGCCTGCCTCTGGAAAAACGGGGTTTAATACATGTGCGTTAAGTGTGTAGTCAACCCAGGTTAACCAGGCATGACACTTTATGCATTGACTGGATTTTCGTTTAGAAGAAACTTCCTTTAAACAAAAAATTTCCATTCAAGGGGAAAGTGTTGTCCCTGACTAGCCTGTGCAGTCTGCACAGGCTAATCTGGGATGAGACTTAACACACATGCATTAGCCACAACGAAAATCTAAACCACAGCCATACCAGACATGCGGAGTGGAACTTCTTCTTGCAAGTCCTGCACGTTATTCTGGGCAGCTGGAAGTTGGTGCCATGCAGCACATAGAAGCAGATCATGCACTCGTCCACCCCCTCAAACTTCTTGTCAATGTTGTTCTTCCACAGACGCAGGCCGTCCATTATGTTGCCATTCTGAAGTAGGATAAAACAGATGGATTAACCCTTTTAAACTCACATACGCACTTGGATGCATTTGTAGTCCCTTAAAAAATTTACAGTCGAAACCTGATGGCTCGAACTCGCTTGGCTCGAATTTCCGGTTGGCTCGAACTCGCATCAAAGCACCGATTTGTATGCCTATATATTCATATAAAGTTTTGTCAGATGGCTCAAACTTGCTTGGCTCGAATTATCGGATTGCTCGAATGGTTTTCACACTCCCGGCTAGAGTTTTCACATGTTCTTTTGTTCGGATGGCTCGAACTGGCTTTGGGTCCCAAAAATCGTTATTTGATTAGGACCGCTTGATTAAAGGCACGCAAAAATTGATTTAACACCGGTCGAATAAACTGCATAATTAATTTAACACCTGTTTGCTAACATGTCATCGACTCAATCGTTAATTGATTTGAGTAAAAGATGACATTTTGTATAAGATCTGACGTTCTTGTATATGCTGTATCATAATGGGCATTGGTTGAAACGGCTAAATCGCTAAAAAGCTTCGTTTCTCAAAGACAGCTACGGAATGCAACACAGACGGACTAAATGCTATTTGTTAATTGTATTTGTAACTGTCTTAAAATATTCGTAAATTAAAGTATTACATGGACATATTTAAGTGTTTATTATTAAATTATAAATTCAAAAGCAGTAAGTAGTGCGAAGTAGTACCGAGTTTAAGCAATATATGTACTCTTCAACCAGAGGTGAAAATGTACTTCAGACTTGTTCGTAAACAAAAGTCTATAAGAAATCGAATGGCTCGAATTCCGGATGGCTCGAACTATTTTTGCCGGTCCCGAAGAGTTCGAGCCATCGGGTTTCGACTGTAATTAAATTGAAGACCTTTTTTGCTTGATTCAATTTGTAAAGGCTTAATTTCCAACCCTGAGATACTGATGAGCAGCAAAGCGCACAAAACCTGAACAGACTGCCAGTCACTCACAGGCTGTTCTGGTTTTATGCTGGTTGCATATAGCCATTTTCACTTTGCTTCTGAGCGGGGCAGGGTTAACTAGAGCGAACATTACTCATACCCCTGCATCACTTTGTCAGTTATATATTCAAGGGCGCATAACTAAGCAATGTGTCCGTTACTTGCAATGACAAGTCTTACACATGTACACCTCATGGTTATGACATTATTTAAGTATCTATTTAATCACTTGAGAAATGTGGAATTTGTTGGCTCCAAACTTTTTTTATTTCATACTACTGAGGTTAACATATTTCAAGGGACTTTAGGATAATTAGACATGAGGAAAAATCTTGCATATCAACACTGCATGGTGATGACATACGTTAAAAATTTGAATTTCATCAATCTAGAAATTTCAAAGTTGTTAGCTAGACAAAATAAAATTATTTTATGCTAACTGACAAACTGCTTGGACGACTAACTTACATAAAGTATGTTCATTTGTCCTATATTAACACAATAATAATATTTTTTCACATTAATGATTATTTCACATTTGTATTGTGTTGGTTTTCCTATTCAATAACATTAAAAACCAAAAAATAGTAAATTGGAACTTTTCACTGTACTCAAAGCACGGCCCATATTTCTTCAATTAGTGCTTATTTTGTGGCCCATTTTCCTAAACTGTGTAGATTGATTGGCAATTTTTAAAGAATTGTAATGTAATATTAGTTTGTATGTTATTGCTTGTTCCTACTTTACAGCGTGTCAAACCATTTGTCAGTATGGAAATTGTCCAACAACTCACACTTGGACTGTTGTACCAGAAATAATCAAGAAACTTTAAATATACTTTTTTTAATGTAAACATTTTGACGGAAAAAAACATATTTCTTGATCATCAGTGAAAATGGTTACATTGACAGAAAAAAAAATGTTTTTTACAACATTGTTGTACCAGTACTTTGTTATTGCTTTTCAACCACAAATAAAATCTTTTTTAAGACACTTATATGGCCAGAGAATTTTGAAATTTGTAATAAAATGCAAATTATTGCAAGAAACAAATAATGTGATACGTAATTACAAGAGTCAATATTAATAGAAGAATACACAGGAAAGAAACTCCATTATTATAATATAAAATATGAGACATGGTTTTTGTTTACCTTGAATGCTATTAAATGTCTTCTATAAATGCCTTAAAAGCTATCAAATGTCTTCCATAAAAGATCTAACAACATCTGCCTCTCCTTGAGAAGCTATTCTACCTGGGTTTGAAGAAAATCTGTTTTTATGACAATTGGAACAGCTGCAGAGAGACATGATAAACAGTTTAAGCATTTCTCTGTGAAAACTTGGCTTAATGCATGTGCATAGTGCTGTCTCAGATTAGCCTGTGCAGTCCACACAGGCTATTTAGGGACAACACTTTTTGTTTTTATTGTATTTTTTGTTTAAAGGAAGTTTCTACTTAGTGAAAATGCAGTTTAGGCAGAAAGTGTCAATGCTGATTAGCATGTGCAAACTTCACAGGCTAATTTGGGACAACATTTTATGCATATGTGTAAAGTATTGTCACTGTTCAGCCTTTGTAGTCTTCACAGGCTAATCAGGGATGATACTTTTCCACTTGCATGAATTTCTTGTGTAAAGAAAGTATCAGGGGTGTCAAATGCCCAAAATCTAAAATCCTGAAAATTAGCCTTACATGTGGGGGGCCAGTGCCAAAAGTGGGTTAATAATTAATTTAAATATGATAACTATGCAAACAATATGTCAAATTAAAATAATTTAAGTATAAAATGACATTTTGTGACAAAAATCTTTAAATACCAGAACAAAAATCCTCTAATTTATATCAATATAAAAAACAGTTTTTGAGGGCCTAAATCCTGATTTCAGGAATAATCCTGAACTTTGATACCCCTGAGTATCTTCTAAAAGAAATCCTGTGTAGGCTGCAAGTGTTTTCCTGTTTAGTCTGTGCAAATTTCACAGGCTTATCTGGGTCAAAACTGTACGCACATGAATTAAGCCCTATTTTCCAAGAGCCCAGATCCTATGGTGTTCGATTTGCAATGTGTAGGTTATGTGTTCGACTCAAATGTAGCAATCTTGCAACGAATAAGCCTAGCTCTCAAAAATAAGGGTTTAAATCATATGCACAAAGTGTCGTCCCTGATTTGACTGAGGAATCAGAGATGACACTTTTGGTCTAAACTGGATTTTTACTAAGAAGAGACTTTGTTTAAATGAACAAGAGCACCGCATAACTGGTGCCACGCTCCGCTGCGAAAGCTTGTCAGATTTTTTTAAAATTTTTTTAGAGGTCACAATGACCTTGACCTTTGACCTAGTGACCCAAAATGGGTGTTGCGTGTAGAACTCAACAAGGTGCATCTACATATGAAGTTTCAAAGTTGTAGGTAGACGCACTTTGATTTTAGAGCCAATGTTAAGTAAGGTTTTAGCACGACGCCGGCGGACAGCGAGCAGGCTATGACAATACCTTGGGTTTTCTCCGAAAACAGCCTCGCTTAAAATGACATACAACTTTACATTGTCGTCCCTGATTAGTCTGTGCATGTTGCACAAGCTAATCTAGGATAACATATTACCAACAAGTATTTAGCCACGTTTTCCCAGAACGTGTCTGAACAAATTAGTCCCCTCACCTGATGTTGCAGGAAGATGTTCAGTTGCAGGAGCCACTTCTCCCACTGTGGTCCCGATACCCCGACCCTCTTCTCACTGCTAACGGAGATAGGGCCCAGTGGGTAGTTGGGAGGAAGGGAGATAATGATCTCCACGCTCACTTCCTCAAAGCCATACACTGCAATTACCTCCCTTGTTGATTGCCGGGCTTTTATCTGAGAGATTTATTCAAAATGTATGATATAGATTAATTACATGTAGTTACAGCAGCTTTTTTTGTATAAGCTTTGTCCAAATATTACGTTTTAAATCTTGGGATTTGCCTTTATAATGCATTTTAGTAATAAAAAAAATGTTAGCATTATAATAATTAACGAATTATTATAATAGATAATGGAATAAAACAAGAAACCGTCGGAGACGGGTGATGCTCCCCAAAGTTTTTTTTTGTCACAATATTGCACTATATATTCAGATAAAAGGAACGTCTTGAGGGGCATAACTTTGGACTAAATAATACAATGGATGGTTTAGCAACTTAAAAATTTCAAAGGGCCATAACTCTCTTAATAAATCATCTAACCAGAACCCACAAATAACATGCGCAACTCCTCAAGGTAGTTAAGCTGGGGAAAAATAGCCCGGACAAGAATTGCACTATATGTACAGTTTATAGAAAATTTCAAAGGGCCATAACTCTGTGAAAAATCATCCGACCATAACCGTATGATAATATGCACATCTCCTGTTGGTAGTGATGCTTCCCATAAAGTTTCATTGAATCAAAGTGTAATAAGTTGCTGAGAAATAGCTCGGACAAGAATTGCACTATATGTACAATGGAAAATTTAAAAGGGCCATAACGCTGTGAAGAATCTAGACCCGGCTGATAATATGCATATCTCCTCTTGGTAGTGAAGCTTCCCATAAAGTTTCATTGAATTCCGGTCATTAGTTGCTGAGAAATAGCCCGGACAAGAATTGCACTATATGTACAGTAAATGGAAAATTTCAAAGGGCCATAACTCTGTGAACAAGAGCACCGCCTTGCGGGTGCAGACCACTCATCTATTTTCTTTTTAAAGGTGCAGGGACTCTTAATTTCAATCACAAAAGAGGGAGGGGTGGAGTGAAGAGGGGTGCATAGTGTGGGGGTGTGGACATTTATTACATTATCTTCCAAAAATGCGGGAAAAAAAAATGCAAAAAAAAAAAAAAAAAAAAAATCAGGGGTGGGGGGGGGGGGGGGGTGGGTGGGGGGGAGGGGATTCTTGGGTGCGATGGTTGGACGGTATTTCAAAAATAAAATAATAAAAATAAATATTTGTGTTTTTTAACCGATTCAAAAAAAAAAATTGGGGGGGGTGAGGTGGGGAGGGGGTAAAGTGTGAGGGTGTGGTGGTCATTTGTGAGATGATCTTAAAAAAATAATAAAATATATATATATATATAGGGGGGGGGAGGATTCGGGGGGGGGGGGGGGGGGGCACGGGGAATGCAGGGGGGATGGTTTGGGTGGAGTCTATTATGGTATGTCAGGTAAGGGTAGTTTTGTCAAAGTATAAATTAAATCTAATCATAAATAAAGAAGTTATGGCAATTTTAGCAAAATTTAATAATTTGACCTTGAGAGTCAAAGTCATTCAAAGGTCAAGGTAAAATTCAACTTGCCAGGTACAGTAACCTCATGATAGCATGAAAGTATTTGAAGTTTGAAAGCAATAGCCTTGATACTTAAGAAGTAAAGTGGATCGAAACACGAAATTTAACCATATATTCAAAGTTACTAAGTCAAAAAAGAGCCATAATTCCATAAAAATGACAACCAGAGTTATGCAACTTGTCCTTTTACTGTACCCTTATGATAGTTTGCCAGTGTTCCAAGTATGAAAGCAATATCTATGATACTTTAGGGGTAAAGTGGACCAAAACACAAAACTTAACCAAATTTTCAATTTTCTAAGTATAAAGGGCCCATAATTCCGTCCATATGCCAGTCAGAGTTACATAACTTTGCCTGCACAGTCCCCTTATGATAGTTAATAAGTGTTGCAAGTATGAAAGCAATAGCTTTGATACTGTAGGAATAAAGTGGACCTAAACACAAAACTTAACCAAATTTTCAATTTTCTAAGTATAAAAAGGGCACATAATTCTGTCCAAATGCCAGTCAGAGTTACATAACTTTGCCTGCACAGTCTTCTTATGATAGTTAGTAAGTGTTGCAAGTATGAAAGCAATAGCTTTGATACTTAAGGAATAAAATGGACCTAAACACAAAACTTAACCAAAATTTTCAATTTTCTAAGTATAAAAAGGGCACATAATTCTGTCAAAATGCACGCCAGAGTTATCTAACTTTGCCTGCCCAGTCCCCTCATGATAGTAAGTAAGTGTACCAAGTTTGAATGCAATAGCATTGATACTTTCTGAGAAAAGTGGACCTAAACGCAAAACTTAACCGGACGCCAACTCCGACGCCAAGGTGATGACAATAGCTCATAATTTTTTTTCCAAAAATAGATGAGCTAAAAATCATCCGACCAGAACCCGCTGATAATATGCAAATCTCCTCTTAGTAGTGAAGCTTCCCATAAAGTTTCATTGAATTCCGGTCATTAGTTGCTGAGAAATAGCCTGGACAAAAATTAAGCACGGACGGACGGACACACGAAAACACGGACAGACGAGGCAGCGACTATATGCTTCCCCCAAATTTTTTTGGGGGGAGCATAAAAAACAATTAATATCAATTTGGTACCGTCATGTTTTCTAGCAGGACATCAGTCTTCTGTACAGACTGTATCTCCTCTGTACAGAGCAGAGGACTAACATGCTTGGAAGTAAACCTGAAAATAAAACTCACAAAAGTAGGACACTCACAAATGAGCCGCACTATGGGAAACTCAGACCTCATTAACTTGTCTAAACATTCGTCCCAGAATAGCCTTTGCAGTCCACACAAGCCAATCATGGACCACACTTTCCGCTTTTATATATATTTTTTTTTTATTAAGCCTCTTCATAACAAAACAAACAGTTCAAGTGGAAAGTGTCGGCCATGATAAGCCTGTAGAGACTGCATAGACAAATATTGGACGACATTTTACCCACAGCAAGTGCCATTCCTTCAGAGCACAGCTAAAACTAATATGTGAAGTATTAAGATTTTACAACCCAAGGCAATTCTTGTTCAAAGTGAGTTTGATAACTGCAATAAAGACATAATAATAATTATTCCTTACGTGTCCACATATGCGGCGGTCTTGCGGTCCTGCTCCTTCCACCAGGTGCGGGCCATGGCAGGCATGGTCTGTAGGAGCTGCTGGTACACGTCACAGGACAGCTGCCTCACCAGCACACTGCTCTCTGGGCCTGCAATAGAGGGAGTCTATTAACCATTTCCCACTTAGATATGTATTTTGACACGTTTGTAGCCTCTTAGAATGTAAAATTTAATTAAAAACCTTTCTTACTAGATTTAAGTTTTTAAGGCTTCATTTTCCAACCCTTAGATACTGATGAGCAGCAAACAGAATAAAAACTGAACAGGCTGTGAGTTACTGGCAGGCTGTTCTGGTTTTATGCTGTTTGCACATAGAAATTTTCACTTTGTTTCTGAGTTGGAAACTGTTAAATCTCTAATTATCCATACTTATCTACCAAAAAGAAGTTAACAGTATCAGTACTGCTTTATTGCAGTAGTGCTCTACAAAAAATATAAAGTGTCAGCTATGTATACATGGCACTGCACTTTCAATAGTGAATTGAATAACAGAACAAACGAAGGAATTGTACAGATTACGTTGGATAATAACTTCTTTGGTGCCTAAACATTGGGAATAATTGTCCGCTGTGATCTTAAATGCACCGCTCAGTCGTCTTACAAAATCAACAAAAATTAAGTTCACACAAAGAAAAATAAATTTGCAGTCTTTCAAAATCAAACCATATGGAAAAAATTAAAGCTGATCCCCAAAACTGCTTTATGTCGCCTTCTTTGAAGGGGGAGGGGGTGTAATCAATAAAGAAAGGGAAAAGGTGTGGGGTAAAGTTTTTGAGAAGATTTATAAAGTTATAAACTATAAAAGTATTTGTTAATCATATTTCTCCTGGGGCAGTTTAACACCAGGGGCATGATTTAAAACAAGAGACCGTAGGAGACGGGTGATGCTCCCCAAAGTTTTTTTTTGTCACAATATTACACTACTAGTATATGTTCAGATAAAAGGAAACGTCTAGTAGTTGGGGGGACAAGAATTGCACTATATGTACAGTTTATGGAAAATTTCAAAGGACCATAACTCTGTAAAAAATCATTCGACCAAAACCCGCTGATAATATGCACATCTCCTCTTGGTAATGAAGCTTCCCATAAAGTTTCATTGAATTCTGGTTATAAGTTGCTGAGAAATAGCCCGGACAAAAATTGAGCACGGACGGAAGGACACACGGAGAGACATTTTGGGGGAGCATAAAAACTAAGTAGAGGACCCCTTTATGATTTGTACATACCAAATAGTTAACCCCTGACCCTTGCAGATGCTCAGAAGTGTTTAACTTTGTTAGTCTATATTAATCATGTGAGCACTGGGTCATGGCCACTTTAAACCCAAAGGACATTACTTGAATAAACAATGAAGATGACCCCCATAGGGTTTTACACGCCAAATATTAAGCCCCTTGCACAGTTTCAGTTTTTTTTACTACAGAATTAAGCCTTGCTCTGTGAAATCAGGGTTTAATGCTTTTACTATATTTTTGCTAAGAAGAGACTTTCTTTAAATGACAAATATAAACGCAGAAAGTGTTGTCCCTGATTAGCCTGTGCAGAATTTTACGCACATGTATTAAACCCCCTTTTCAAAGAGCACTATTTATTTATTAATCATGTGATGCTTGCTACATATTTTACATCTCTTGTTACCTCTGATTTCCATGCAATAGGGCTGCTGGAACATTTTCTGGGGGTTGTTTGGCATCAATCTGAAGATGTGGAACATAAGACGCGACATGTAGCCATGTTCTTGAAGGAAGCCTGCATACTCTTGGCGTAACTGAAACCATGTATATCCCATTAAAATTATCTGGGAAGACTGGGTTTAAAGCATATGTATAAAGTGTCTTCACCAGGAACAACACTTTCTACCTAAACTGGATTGACAGTAAGGGACTTCCTTAAACAAAAATACAATACATGTACAGTGATTACATACTTATCTTTCTCAGCTTTGAACTAAATATAAGTGTAAATCTTTGCAATCTCTTTCCTGAAATAGTGTTAAAAAGTTAAAACCTTAAACATACAGCTTCCTTAATAAGATATCATTTCAAATATAATTTACCCAACAACAAAAATGTAATGATCCATGGTTTTATGACCTTAATCTGATTGTAAAAACCCATCACGTAAGGGTCATCAGATAAGATAAAACAGGGCAGAAATCTGGTAAAATAGCACTCTCAAATATACTGTTGAAAAATTGGGAGTCATTAATTAAGGACAAAAACCTTGATATTCAAATGTTAAGTCACACACATACATTAAGCCTGCTTTTCGCAGAACATGGCACTGTCAGATGGTGTCCATAAAATGAAATTCTACCATCTACCTCAGAAGGTGCACTTTTGAAGAACTTCAGCAGAAGTTTCCATGACAGCAGGTAAGTGAAGGCGTAGTAATACTCTGGTGTGCCAGTTTCGATTGGCTGACTCAGGTCAATGGGCGTGTCACATAGCAACACATCCAGCACAGAACTACTTTCTTCTAGCAGACTGACTATGCCTGAGGGTGGGGACCTGATATTAAATTTTGAATAATTTAGAATATTTTGGTGTAGACCTGAATCATTTATGCATCCAAACTGCAACAGATACAGAAATTCTTCTATTAAAGTGTTCTCCTGCATTTACCAGGTAATTAATGTTTTATAATAAAACTAAGAAACATATATACTTTTTTCCAGTGGGAATATGACCCAATATAGGCTAAACAATCAACCATAAAAGCCTGTAAGTTCATTTCCAAGGTATGTCCATATAAAAATAGGACTTGCTGTCATTTCCTAGAGTGCGTCTTATACCATATCCAGCAAGCATAGCACCAGTCCAGCATCCGATATCCGTTACATAGTCACGCAAGGTTTTATTAGTCACGCTAGTTGACAGGGTAGCTCCTGACCAGACTGCGCCAATGCACAGGCTGGGCATGAGCTACCCTGTCCTATTACAGTATAAGACATATTTTTGCATGACACGTGTAAGATGTTTCAAAACAGAAAACTGTATAATGACTTAAAAGACATTTGCTATAACATCTTTATCTCCGGCATCAATAACTCGTAATCTTATAATAACTACCGGTACAGCAAATATTTAAGTCCTGACATAACTGTTATCATTGTCTCTATTAAATAAAGCCCAACCACATAAACATTGATAACTAGTTAATATCTGTTGGTCCATAATCAAAAGAGTCAAAACTTAAAACTGTTAAGGTCACAGTGATCTGACTTTTTTTTTTAACTTTTGATTATGATAGTTTAAGAGCGAGTCTAAATATGACCTTGACCTTTGAAGTAGAAAGACAGATGTTACATGTAACTGGTAAACACGTGTTATTATTATGGCTCACAATTGTATAGTACTATTAACCCATTTATGCCTAATGGACTCTCCCTCCTTCTAAATTGGATCAATTTTTTTCAAAATTAGGGATGTCTAGTATGTTTATTTCTATATTTAGAATATTACTAACAGAAATTCCTTGAAGCAAACAGCGCAGACCTTGATGAGACGCCGCATGATGCGGCGTCTCATCTGGGTCTACGCTGTTTGCAAAGGCTTTTTTCTAGACACCAGGCATAAATGGGTTAAAATTGATCAATATACTTCAAAGTTGTGACTGAGACGGCAATTTTTTAACCGATATATAGACAGAGAGACAGTGCAACTGCTACATATCAAATACTTTGAAGGGGGGCACTAAAACAAAGTTACAAATGGGCAAGAAGAATGACTCAAACTGTTTGATGAATAGTCATGCAAAACCCTTCCCCGTTCATAAGCAAAGTGAAAGCGGCTTTATGCAACCAGCATTGAACCGTAACAGCTTGCGAATAACTAGCAGTCTATGCTATTTGCTGCTCATCCGTATCAAAGTTGGAAATAAATCTTTTAAAACATGAATGTAGTTAGAAAAGTTTTTTATGTTATTTGATTTTTTTAAAGGACTACAAACACGTCACAATGCATATCTGTGTGGTGAACTGTTAAAATGATATTTAACCTGTGTGAAGACTCCTCTTGTTGCCCCCCAGTTGCCCCTGCTGACTGGGCCTTCAGTCTGTCATCCTTGTCAAACTCCGGGAGTCTGGCTATCACCCTGCAAACACAGGCAAATATAGGCAGGATGAGGGGCATCTGCATGAATAATTGGGCCTTGTTCTGTGAAAAAGGGGTTAAATGCATGTGCATAAAGTGTCGTCACAGATTAGCCTGTGCAGTTCACACTTTCCGCTTTTATGACAATTTTCGTTTAAATGAAGTCTCTTCTGAACTAAAATCCAATTAAGGCGGAAAGTGTCGTCCCTGATTAGCCTGTGCAGACTGCACAGGCTAATCTGGTGCAATACTTTACGCACATGCACAATGCCCAGTTTTTTCAGGTCACGACTCAGTTGGTTACATGGAAGTGAGCTTGCTCTGAGAGAACAATGCTTAATGCATGAGTCTAAAATGTCGTCCCAGATAAGCCTGTGCAGTCTACACAGGCTAATCAGATGCCACTTTCTGTTTTTCTGGAATTTTTCAATTACAGCAAGTCTCTTTTAAGCAAAAATCCAGTTGAAGTCAAAATTTTTGTTTCTGATTAGCCAGTGCTGATAAGGGGGCACTTTAAACACATGCATCAAGCACTGTATTCCCAAAGCAAGGCTCATATTTAAGTATGTATTTGGTAATTTCCATGTGTTTTGTTGATTTAAGAGCAAATAATGATATTAAATACAGCCTTTGAAACCCCTTGACCTAGTTTTTGACCCAGAAAGGCCCATGTTCTAACTTGGCCTTAAGATCATCTCCATAAAACTTCTGAGTTTGGTGAAGATCGGATATAAACTACTTGAATTAGAAAGTGGACACCATGCTGAATGTTAAAAAACGCACTAAGTGACCCCGTGACCTAGTTTAAGGCCCAGAATGGCCCATGTTCAAACTTGTCCTAGAGATCATTACGATAAAACTTGTGACCAAGTTTTGTGAGGATTGGATGAAAACTACTTGAATTAGAGAGCGGACAACATGGTGAGGTTTAAAACGCACTAAGATACCCCGTGACCTAGTTTTTGACCCGACATGACCCATATTCAAACTTGACCTAGACATCATCTAGATACAACTTCTGACCAAGTTTGGTGAAGATTGGATGAAAACTACTTGAATTAGAGATCGGACAACATGGTGATGTTTAAAACGCACTAAGTGACCCCGTGACCTAGTTTTTGACCGGGCATGGCCCATGTTCGATCTTGACCTACACACACATCATCTAGTTACAACTTCTGACCAAGTGTGGTGAAGATCGGATTTAAACTACTTGAAATAGAGAGCGGACACCATGCTCAATGTGTAAAACGTACTTAGTGACCCTGTGACCTAGTTTTTGATCTGGCATGGCCCATGTTCGAACCTGGCCTTCAGATCATCTAGATAAAACTTCTGACCAAGTTTGGTGAAGATCGGAATTAAACTACTTGAATAAGAGTGAGGACACCATGCTGAATGTTATAAAACGCACTAAGTGACCCCGTGACCTAGTTTTTGACCAGGCAAGGCCCATGTTCGAACTTGGCCTTAAGATCATCTAGATACAACTTCTGACCAAGTTTGGTGAAGATCGGATGAAAAATACTTGAATTAGAGAGCGGACAACATGATGAATGTTTAAAACACACTAAGTGACCCCGTGACTTAGTTTTTGACCCGGCAAGGCCCATGTTCAAACTTGGCCTAGACATCATGTAGATACAACTTCTGACCAAGTTTGGTGAAGATCGGATGAAAACTACTTGAATTAGAGAGTGGACACTTTATACGGACCGACAGACAGCCCGACCGACCGACCAACAGACAAGTTCACTCCTATATACCCCCCTAAACTGCGTTTGTGGGGGTATAAAAAGCATCTCATTGTAAAAGTGTGCAAAATGAATAGTGAATTCTGCTTTGCAGTTTTAACTTGTAACCTTTGACAATATGAATGAACATAGCTCTTTTTGGTCAAGTATTTTATCACATCGTAAACATGTGTTAGTCTTACAGTTTCAAGTATAAATCTCATGCAATAATGTTTTTGAATCTCATTTATCATGTTTAGATTTTAAAAGCATGTTATCTTTTCTTGGATAAAATAATCGCACAACATAGAAACGGCGATTCAAGTTTTTATTCATAGGATTATAAGGAACCTTGTTCAAGCCCAAAATCATCTTTTAAGTTATTGAGCATATTATGGCCAAATCAATTTACAAATTAATCTTTAGCTCACAATAAATACCTGTACACATTTATGACCAAAATGTTTCTTAATGAAAATGGCTGGGAAGAGTGCACAGAAATGTAAAAAGTTACTTTAAGTATCTTAATTTAATTATTTGCATGATGTTTAATACAACAAGAGCTGTCACCATAGGATGACTTATGCCCCCTATAAATGCTTGGTAGAAGTTATGAGCTTTTTTCGAAACCTAAACACAGATTTCGAAACCTAAATGCGGACCTTAAGTTCAAGGTCAAGGTCACAGGGGTCAAAATTTGTGTGAGTATGGAAAGGCCTTGTCCATATACACATGCGTGCCAAATATGAAATTGCTATCTAAAGCGACATAGAAGTTATGAGCATTTTTCAAAATCTAAACGCAAAGTGTGACGGACAGATGGACATAAAAATGTCTTAGAATATCAAAATAAATCAGAAAGCCACATAAACTAGAGAGCGGACACAGTTTTTGACCCGGCACGACCCATATTCGAACTTGACCTAGATATTGTCTTGATACAACTTCTGACCAAGTTTGGTAAAGATCAGATGAAAACTACTTCAATTAGAGAGTGGACACCAAGCTAAATCCTTGAAATGCACTAAGTGAGCCGGTGACCTAGTTTTTGACCCGGCATGACCCATATTCGAACTTGACCTAGATATTGTCTAGATACAACTTCTGACCAAGTTTAGTAAAGATGGGATGAAAACTATTTGAATTAGAGAGCGGTCACGAAAAGTGTGACAGACTGACAGACAGACTAAAAGCCAGAATGACTGACGGACAGTGCAAAAACTATATACCCCCTTTTCTTCGAAAGGGGCATAAAAAGGGAAGGACTGCAGAATTCCTACCTATTTAATACACAGAACACAGACGTCTGTACGCACGTCTCAGGCACCAGTAACAAGGGACACAACTGGTTCAACAGAGTCTGAAGAGTATCAGGCAGGGGAGACAAATCTCCTGCAACCAGCAGGGGAGGCAACTTGTGGTTGGTGACCAGACGCTCCGGGCAGCTAGAGGTGGCAATACAGAGTGAGCGCAGGACAATGCGGTCTGCACCACACAACGTCGTATCCTTGATTGACTCTGAAAATGAAAATGAGCATTGCTCTGGGAATATTTGCATGTGTGTTAAGTGTCGTCCTAGATCATCCCTTGCAGTCCACACAGGCTAATCAGGCAGGACACTTTCCGCCTAAACTGGATTTTCGCTACAAGGGACTTCCTTTAAATGAAAAAGACCATTCAAGCAAAAAGTGTCTTCGCTAATTGGCATGTGCAGAAAGCACAGGTTTATCTGGGATGACACTTTACGCACATGCATTAAACCCCTATTTCTCCAGAGTGGCTCAAATTTGGAAACTTCTTAATTTAAACTAGGGTCACAGTAGTATTCATAAAGCGAATAAAGTAAGTTCTGAAATATTTCTACTTAATATATTACACATTACATTTTATTAGCATATTTGTTTGTTTCTTATACAGAAAACGTAATTTTACTACTAATGTCAGTCAAAATTGTTACTTCAATGTGTCTCCAAGAAATACAGTTCGGAAAATTTCCGAATATTTAAGGATCAATAGAAATTACATAATAAGATGCTTTCTCATCTCTTGTTTCAATTTATGGGGAAATATATATTGACACAAACTTTCTCAAAACAAGGCAAACACAGACATAAGACTGTTACTTTTGTAGCCAAATACTAAAAAATGATGTACAGTTACTGATTCAATTTTGATGACTGAGAGTTTAAAATGAGATGTATGTTTATACAATTTGAGTTATTAAATTAAAATTGTCCACTCTTTCCTGATATATTTCACCTAAACAGGCTTTTTCAATGTTTGTTTTTACAAATTGGCAACATTTTCTGTATGTTACTCAACAAAACAATCATATATTGACGTCAAAAGAAGCCTATTTAGGCAAAATATATCAGGAAAGAAAGAAACTTGTTTTGTGTCAATTTATATTTATCCCTACTGGATATGAAACCGAGTAAAATAATGTTCACAACATGAACATACTTAGGACTATTTTTATAACTTATTATAATAGATTAAAGCAGATGTGCATTACGCAATCTTTTATCCAATACTTTATTCACAAAGTACTCCATTTGTGTTTGCACAAAAATGTTCAACAAATAGATAAAAATACTTACTACACAATTTCACAAACATAAGGAGCAGAATTTCGTAAACCGATTCGCTGAAAAACTCTGTCCATTCTGTTTGTAGATTGGCTGGAAATTGTTCTGGCTCTCTGCCAACTTTCAAATCCAAGCAGACAGAAACTTGCCACACAAGGTCAAGGACACAGGAAGTGAAGCATTGCATAGTGGAAGCCATGGCCAGATGAATGTCACTTTCCTCTAAACTCTAAAGTTAAAATCATAGCCTTTTGATATCTAATACTGGTAAATCTACATTCAAATTTTTGTTTCATAATATTATGCATGTTATTTGTTACAAATTTCAGGTCATTTTCTCTATTTTTAGCAGACACCGTTTCTCTACATTTGGTATAAGTCATATGGTGAGGTCAGGCTAGACATCAAAGCCATCTAAGCCCCCATGATTTGTATTGTATACCAGGCATCAGTGACCCCAGCTTTTATAATTAAGTAATATTATAAGTAAAAGAAGTAATAATATAATTAGTGTTTTATGTGATGACCTTCCTTTATCAGATAATACTGGCTGATGGTAGGAGACATTGCCCTCCTGATAATGTTTCTGGGGATTCCTCATTACTACATATTTGGTACAAGGTGTGTCTGAGTCTCACTCTGGGATAACGGGGCTTAGTGCATGTGAATAGTGTTGTCACATATAAGCCTGTGCAGTCTGCACATGCTAATCAGGGCGACACTTTTGGCATAAAATGGATTTTCGCTAAAAAAGTACTTCCTTTACACGACAAAATAACATAAAGGCAGTAAGTGTTGTCCCTGATTAGCCTGTGCGGACATTTTGGCTGCTTAGTATTGGTAAACTACTAAATTTCGTTAAACTTTCACAATAAAAATTTAGAGGGATCATTTATCGAGGAGACTTGATTAAAATATTGTAAAAAAATTGTGAAAATCACACAAACACATACCTGCATCCAAGACACCAGGCTGCACATAATAAAGTCCCAGTGCCGATCTGTGAGAGATGATGGAACCGAGGACACAAGGTTACACATCAGTCTGCACACTTCTTGGTTAAACTGCACTAAATTTTCTGATTCTCCATCCAAAGGTCTGAAAAAGCATCCAGTGAGTATGTGGAAACAAACTCATTTCTTATCCAAAAACTGAAGCTTACAAAATAGAAGAGCAATTTATATTGTTATTATTTTAAAAATTGTTCTATGCCATTACATTCAATATACAATATCCCTTCTGACAATAAACCGTTCTGTTATTTACCGGTATAAAGTATTGTTTTATGTTTGACTTATTCCTCAAACACGTTAGACATAAATCCCTTACCAACCAGCAAGAGAAAAAAACAACTAAAGGAGCCTTGCTCTTGGATAAACGAGCTTGAAGCATTTGTGGAAAGTGTAATCCCAGATAAGCCTGTGCAGTTTGCACAGGCTAATCATGGATGACACTTTCCGCCTAAACTTGATTTTCATTAATTAAGAATAGAATTCAATTACACAAAAAAATACCATTAAAAGCTGAAAGTGTCGTCTCTGATAAGCCTGTGCATATTGCACAAGATAATCTTGGCTCTGTGCCCATGAATTATGCCGGGTTTTCCCAGTGCCCAGCTCAAACACAGTTTAATTCCAATGCTTGACCGTCTACAAAACATGTTTTACTGTAAGCTATATACCACGTTTTATAGTAGGCTACATACCACATGTTTTATAGTAGGCTACATACCATATGTTTTACAGTAGGCTACATACCACAAGCTTTATAGTAAGCTACATACCACATGTTTTACAGTATGCTACATACCACATGTTTAACAGTAGGCTACATACCGGCTATAAATAAACAGCACATCCTCCTCCTCCTTCCATGACAGGATCTGATCCAGGACCCCTGTGAACAGCTGCTGAGAATCTGTCACCATGGTAACCAGGTGTGATATCACAGACAATAGGCCAACAACACCTGGAATTGATGACGATATGAATACTTAGGACTAGCTGCAACAGACCCGATTAGCTAGACACTAGTCTTCAGCGGGTGTTTTTTTTAATCAAATTTAGGGACACAATTTTGTCCTATTCCCAATCTCAAATATTATAAAACCTTCAAGTTAAATAAATAAAAACTTTCTATGTTCATAAAGTAAACAAAGTGAAATAAAGTTCTTGACCTTAACTAAGTTTTATCAAGTGCATAAACTGAACTGAGTTACAAATGATGATTTCATTATAATAAGCTTGTTTGTTCTAATATCAGTACACGTAATTTCATTTGTTTTTTCAAAATTTACAAATTGTATTGATTACTGCCTTGGTCAACATAAATATACAGTGTAATGAATTCTGTTTCATACCATATCCTTCTATGCACGCATTGGCATCCAAACTCAGTACCCTAGCAACCAGAATTTCTGTGAAGGTCAAAAGGTCGGCTGCAGTAAGACAGGTCAAGGTCATGTGAAGCATGTAGACGACATCTGAGGTCAGCGTTTCACACCTACAACGGTAGCCACTCATGTAACTAACATAAACAAAACACTTATTGAGCCTTGCTCAGGGAAAATAGTCTTCACAGGCTAATCTGGGACGACTGTGAGAAAAGTATCATACCAGATTAGCCTGTGCAGTCTAAACTTGATTTTCGCTTAAGAGACTTAAATTTAAAAGAAAAATATCATAAAAGTGGAAAGTGTTGTCCCTGATTAGCCTGTGCCAACTGCACAGGCGAATCTGGGACTACACTTTACTAACATGCATTTAGCCCAGTTTTCCAAAAAACCAAGCCCAAAAGATTCAGCCTACCTGTCCAGTATCACTGACAATGGCAACTCTATCTGGCCCCCAGCTTGGCTTCCCAGCAAGTGTAACAGAGGTTTCAAACTGAACACGTACTGTGAGTTGTCCATACTCCTGTATGACATCCAGTGAAAACAATGTTATATTATTCTTATAAACATGTCATATTTATATTTGAACATACTGATATCAACAATTCATACAATATTAACAGCATCATAGCAATATAATCATTATATTCATAATCATTCCCATCATCTTCATCATCATCATCATCATCATTCCCATCATCTTCATCATCATCATCATTCCCATCATCTTTATCATAATCATTCCCATCATCTTCATCATCATCATCATCATTCCCATCATCTTCATCATCATCATTCCCATCATCTTTATCATAATCATTCCCATCATCTTCATCATCATCATCATTCCCATCATCTTCATCATCATCATCATTGCCATCATCTTTATCATAATCATTCCCATCATCTTCATCATCATCATCATTCCCATCATCTTCATCATCATCATTCCCATCATCTTTATCATAATCATTCCCATCATCTTCATCATCATCATCATTCCCATCATCTTCATCATCATCATCATTCCCATCATCTTTATCATTATCATTCCCATCATCTTCATCATCATCATTCCCATCATCTTTATCATTATCATTCCCATCATCTTCATCATCATCATTCCCATCATCTTCATCATCATCATTCCCATCATCTTCATCATCATTGTTCCCATCATCATCGTTCCGATCATCATCATCATCAGCAGCAGCATCATCAGCTTCTTCTTCTTCATCATCATAACCATCATCATCATGAACAACAATCATCATCAGCAGCACCACCACCACCATCTTCTTCTTCTTTGTCTTCATCATCATCATTGTAAATTCTATCATCATTGCCACAATCTTAATCATAATTATCTGCACAACAATTACAAACACCTGAGAGGTGACAGGACAAATAATACAACAGCCAGCTACCTTATCAAAACATTGTTTCAAGTTTCCTTTATGTCATGAATTCATTACCCAACTTTAAAGCTTAATGGTATCTTTTTTAATAAAACAATAAACAACTTAATGTTACCAGAAGACTTGCAACATTTCATGAATTTCAGAATTTGACTGTAATTTTCCTCTAAGTAGCTTCAAAAATACTGCTACTGGTTAACCCTTTACCACTTAGATACGTATTTTGACGCATTTGTAGTTCCTTAGAAAGTTACATTTATTTAAATACCTTTCTTACTAGATCCAAGTTTTAATGGTTTCAGTTCCCACCCTTAGATACTGACAAGCAGCAAACCGCATAAAACCTGAACAGACTGCAAGTAGGCTGTTCTGGTTTTATGCTGTTTGCACATAGCCATTTTCACTTTGCTTCTGAGTGGGAAAGGGTAAATGACAACTAAGAAGTGCCGACCACACTGTGACAGTCACCTACCTCGTATACGCCAGCGACCACAGTTCTGTGCGTGTCTGTAGTGGCACATTGCTTACCAGGATGGCCACCACAGAGTGAAGGTCTGATGAAGGCTCCATCAGGCTGTCCTAAACACACATACAACGCACATAAAATGAGACTCCTTTTGGGAAAACTGGGCTTAATGCATGTGAGTAAAGTGTTGTCCTAGATTAGCCTGTACAGTCCGCAATCAGGGAAGACACTTTTCACCTACACTTGATTTTTGTTAAGAAGAAACTTCCATCAAACAAAGAATTCCTTAAAAGCCAAGTGTCAACCCTGATAAGCCTGTGCAGACTGCTTAATTGCCAAACAAAATAATAATTAAGGTCTAATGAAATATTTATATTCACAGAAAATACAAGACAAGTATGGAATAAAGATATCAGTGAGGCTTAAAACCTGGACAATTAGCCATGGGATCTTCTTTATGTTTTCCTACCTAGGAAGTTTATTGGTGCTTATCTCATTTAATATTTCTTCTAACCCATGAGTTATGCTCCAAGCAGAACAAAATATGAACAAGAGTGCCAAACTGTCACAAGATACGCCCGTTTGAAGGTTTTGGACAACTTGATAACTTTACCATTTGAGTGGAAAAATGATAGATATCATCTAGAGATAACTTTTGACCAAGTTTGGTGAAGAACGGATGAAAACTACTTCAATTACAGAGCGGACACCATGCTAAATGCTTGAAATGCATTAAGTGACCCTGTGACCTAGTTTTTGACCTAGATATCATTTAGACATATTTTCTGGACCAAATTTGGTGAAAGTTTGATGAAATCTATTTCAATTAAAGAGTGGACACCATGCTAAATCCTTGAAATGCACTACATGACCCTGTGACCTAGTTTTTGACCCAGCATGACCCATATTCGAACTTGACCTAGATATTGTCTAGATACAACTTCTGACCAAGTTTGGTGAAGATATTTGAATTAGAGAGCAGTACACTGCTGTGGACACCGCCCGCCGCAGGTGATCTCATAATACGTCCCGTTTTGAACGGGCGTATAAAAATTAATTAGACGGAAAACTTCAGCAAGAAATAGTTCAGTGAAAAGATTCTTGTTCACAGATAGACAGGGTTCCAATTATTTGTTTGGCCCTAATAAATACAGCGTCCATCTTCAAGACAAAACATTATTTACTTACCATTCTGTACTGTTCCAAGTACAGCTTTACTGTCTCTAAGGCTTGAATACAGTCAATCAAGCAGACAAGGTGATTTTCCAACCAATGAAAACAGCTCTTAGATTGTAGTTCATCACTATCTCCCTGTTCTTGATTTTCATTGGTCAGACTAGAGTCAACAACATGACTCAGCAGTTTTGAAGTAAATAGGGCTGAATAAAGCGTTCTAACAACGTTTGCTGAGTGTTTCTTTCCACTTATAGCTGGGTAGACACCTCTTACTTGCAAATATTGCAGCACCTGCAGGAAATAATACAAAGTATGACTGTCATGTCATGCACAAATAGTTTCTTTTAAGCTACACATTAATATCAAACCTTTAAGTGTTAAAACATCATTTATAAAAAAAAATCATTAAAAAAATCAAATAGGCCCTGTAGTTCAAAACAAAAATGTAACCATTTGTTACAGCCACCCTTGGTAGAAATCCAAGCATTCATGTCAATTGATAATCTTTAGTAAATAGTACACCGACCATAACTAGCACAACATTTTACATTGTTCCACAGATTTAAGGGAATTTCCTCTCCATAAAGTAAGGAAAATTTGTTCCAAAATGTAAAAAAGCTTAATTGTAACTCAGGGTCAAAATTCTTAACAACTTAGTCATGCATATAAAAAAACAGTGTTTAAAGCAAAATAAAATGGTTCAATAAGTTTTGGTCTCATTCAAAACGGGCAAAGGGCATTTAAGAGTAATAAGAAATTTATGACATTTGGTACTCACATCATATGGAACTTTCATGTGCACACCAACAAGGCTGTAAAAGTATTCCTGATAGACTGGGTTCTCCGCACCATCAGGTAGACTGGTTTTCACCGTGTCAAGCAGGTGTTGAACACTCAAAAAGGCGCAGTCAAGTCTGGGAACAGAGTGTATGGGTGTATATGTACAAAGTATGATGTTTTTGTGTGTCTTATCAGTGTGTAATTGTGCCTTACATGCATTAAATTGTCATTATTGTATATTTAAATCCAAGTAGATACATTGATGGTCAACATAATGTAACACCGGTAATAATAATTAACATAGTTTTTGTCTTAAAGCCATTTGTTCCAGTTTTAAAACAATTAAAACAAGTTTCATTACAATATTGCCATTTGTGCTCAAATTATTGAGTGAATTCCCCAGTTTGATGCTGATACGTGTACCGCCACAACAACATACCCCTATCTAAAACATTACTTTTTTATTGTGAAGAGTTCAGTAACTGCCAAAACTATTCTGGCAGCCTTTGAACCCTGGAAGTTTTTAATGATATGAAATTTGCTCTGGGAAAATGAGGCTTAATTCATGTGCATAAAAAGTCGTTCTTTACTGAAAGAGAAAAGACTTCCGTTTAACCAAAACAATCATGAAAACAGAAAGTGTCGTCCCTGATTAGCCTGTGCAGATTGCACAGGCAATCTGGGGCGATGCTTTCCTCAAATGCATTAAACACTGTTTTCCCAGATTGCAGCTCATATTTTGTTCAACTTACTCGTGTAGACTGGCAAGCCCCTGGACTTGTTTCCGGACACAGTCTGCGAGCCTCATGAGAACCCCCTCGGTGTTGAGGAGTCCCCCTGTCTGTCTCACTAGAACCCCCACCCCTACCACCCAGGTATCTCTAGCCATCTGCAAGCAGTCACCTGCAGAGGAAAAATAATCAATATAAACACAAGCTGCACATCTGTCTGTCTCACTAGAACCCCCACCCCTACCACCCAGGTATCTCTAACCAACTGCAAGCAGTCACTTGCACAGGAAAAATAAGCCTTGTTCTGAGAAACCTGGGCATAATGCATGTGCGTTAAGTGTAGTCCCAGATTAGCCTGTGCAGTCCGCGCAGGCTAATCAGGTACGACACTTTCCACTTTTATGACATTTTTTGTTTAAATGAAGTCTCTTTTTAGCAAAAATCTAATTTAGGCAGAAAGTGTCGTCCCTGATTAGCCTGCGCGGACTGCTCAGGCTAATCCAGGACAACACTTTACGCACATGCATTATGCCCAGTTTTCTCAAAACGCGACTCAAATAATCAATATAAACACAAGCCGCCCATGAGTTCTATGTCTGGGTAGAGAAGACCCCTTCTGTCTCACTTTCACCATACACAAACATCTAACAAGTTTCCTGTCTTTTCTGAAAAGACCGTGTCTGTCTAACTTTCACCCTAATCCCTACCCTCTGGATATCTCTAGCCCTCTCACTCTCTGGATATCTCTAGTCCTCTCAAGGTATTCCCCTGCAGAACAATAATCAACACTATAAAAACAAAAGCCTAACATGGACACAGTCTGTGCTGGTTCAGACAACCAAGCCTAACATGGACACAGTCTGTGCTGGTTCAGACAACCAAGCCTAACATGGACACAGTCTGTGCTGGCTCAGACAACCCTTTGCTAACCTCCAGAGGACTCTTAACAATCTAAAAGCATTCCATATAATGAATGATGCAAAATAACTTCAGCCTTCAATTAAATGCTTTCTACAAAATACTTTGGTAGTCAGACACTAAAATCCTTACCTGAAACGTTACACTGATTGGTAAGGGAAACATCAAACAGGTAACATAGAAGGTCTTGAGCAGAACTAGTTGACAGACATTCCTGAAAATAGAAGTGGTGACAAGCTTAATTCCGACTTTGATTCATAATATGAGTCGCGTTCTGAGAAAACTGGACATAATGCATGCATGTACGTGAAGTGTCGTCCCAGATGAGCCTGTGTATTTCTGTCAAAACATGTTAACAAAATAAGGCAATTGTTAACCAACAAAAGCACAGGACATGAGTTTAACTTATTTTTCTGACATAACTACATGTGTCAAAGACACTGATGTCCCTGTGACAAATATGTGGACACAGACAAAATCCACCTGAAAGTTGAAGCGGAATGGCTTTAACAAAAACATCATCTTTATACATACTTAATAATTAAAACAAAGCACAAAGTGTCATAATCCTGCAGATATTGTTTGCAGTCAAAATGATTGCCTGTGTGTTCATTACACACAAAGGTTCTTCAGATGTGCAACATCCACCAAGCAGGATGAGTAGTAGTCAACAAGATACAACAAAATACATTTATCAATAGTAGAAAAAATTACAAAGAGCCTTTATTCTGCCAGAATTGACTCTAGCCTAAATTCCTTCTTTTGCAATCACTTACAAATTCAGCAATGAAAGTTTTAGCCCAAAACTGCCAAGCATTTAACTCTTTCAGTGCTGGAACCGAATTGTGAAGGCCTTTGCAAACAGTTTGGATCCAGAGGAGACGCCACAGAACGTGGTGTCTCATCAGGATCCAAACTGTTTGCTATTCTGATAGTACTCTTTGAAAAAAAAATCGAAAAAAAACAACTAATTTTAGAAATTCAGCAAATGACATTTTAGCAGACGACAAATTTCCCAGCATGCAAGGGATTACAGAGGAGTTGAGTACACATTGACTATACTAGTATATTGCAGAAAAGACAAAATGGCCATATTTCTGCGACAAACAATAATCGACTTGCCCAACATTAAACATTCGGAGAATACAATATTCAGTATATACAACCGTTTCACCCTAGACCTTGAAAGTGTACATACCGTGTACTTGGTGAAGAAGCACAGCATTGCCTGAGACACAAAGCTGACAGCTAGCTCTGCCCGACTGGCTAGGTCAGGTTGGCCGGCCAAGTTACGTATTGGTTTCTCTAGAACGTGCAGCAGTCTCTCAACGTTGCTCTTAGGAATTAGAAGCTCTACAACATTAAGGTATGACAGTAATGTTATTGGTAATACCCAACACATTTCAGATTGTTCATAAAGTGTGTCTGAAGTAAAATGACATTTAATGAAGCAGATTTTTCTCTTACATTAGAAATGACATATCATTAGGGTTCTCTGATATCAAAGTCACATCATTACAATGCATTTTGAAAATATAAATACTGAATAAATTAAATATTTGTATATATGTAATGAAAGAGTACACAAATGGACTTATTACATAGCCCATGTCATGCAAAAATGGGTCTTATGCCATACAAGGCAGTGTAGCCCCAGACCAGCCTGGTAATCATGCATCTACTGGTCAGGAGCTTCCTTGGACTCATTAGCTAGTTATGATGTGAATGTGCAGTAGAACTCTGCCTACATGGCGATGTAAGGCATAGACTTGATTGCAGCTTAGGAATTACTGAATTGTCAAATTGTTCGGGTCAAGGACACACATTTTCAATAATCATATCACTAATTTGATTACTTGGAGTGGGCATTCACGTATGTTACGGAAGGTATTTGTTTTAAAGCAGGAATGCTTGGCCTGCTGCAGTTATTTCATTTTGTGTGACACCCAATTTAATAGCTTTAAAGCTTTGCAATAGGTATTTGACTAAAAATTTAAGACACCAAACATTTAAATAGATGGCGCAGTGAACTTCTCTTTTATGTAATTTAATGTTAAAGCTTATAAGTCTCAGTTCACAGCTATCGCCCAAATCACCCAAAAAGCAATTTTACACACATCATAGACACAGCAATTTGATTTCAAAATCATGCTAATCACATAAACATACCGTCAGTTGGGGTCCGTGTAGCTAACACAAGCGCCAGAATGTTGAGGACATTGCTTGTATCGACCTGCCACTCGGTATTGACTGGTTTCTCACAAACAAAAGCTGCGTTTAGGACCAGTCTATCACCAAACGCGTTGCTGTGTAACCAGTCTGCTACTGACTGTACGCTACCAGAGCGCGCAAACAGCTCCCTCAGCAGAACGTACTGGCAATGTGTGTCCAGACAACTCTGCAATAATAACACAGCCGGAATTGTACCCAATAATAACACAGCTGGTATTGTACCCAATAATAACACAGCTGGTATTGTACCCAATAATAACACAGCTGGTATTGTACCCAATAATAACACAGCTAGTACTGTACCCAATAACAACACAGCTTGTATTGTACCCAATAATAACACAGCCAGTATTGTACCCAATAATAACACAGCCAGTATTGTACCCAATAATAACACAGCCAGTATTGTACCCAATAATAACACAGCCAGTATTGTACCCAATAATAACACAGCCAGTATTGTACCCATTCAATCTTAACCCGTACAATGTACCACTTAGATACGTATTTTGACACATTTGTATTTCCTTAGAAAGTTAAATTTAATTAATGACCTTTCTTACTAGATTCAAATTTTAAAGGTTTCATTTTCAACTCCTAGATACTGATGAGCAGCAAACAGAATAAAACCTGAACTTTTTTGGATGTGAATTTTCTACATGTCCCATTTTGAAAATGATGATGTTTGATTCATTATCATGGTCTTCAGCTATCTTTGAGAATGAAAATAAAACAAATATCATCACAAAAGACTATTATATATTACAACTTGTTTCTTGTACACATACCTCATACAATCTCTCCAGCAGTTGTGTAATTGTGTCAGTGTCCAGGACTGACAGGAAAATACACACCACCCTGACTATGTGTGTAAAATCCTCCAACATTTGCCCACCCGCCTGCACCTTCTGTAACCAGGGGATACAGATGTGGAACACAAAGTAATGTGATGTGGTTTCCTTAGCAACGTCATCACCATGGCAACTAGAGATCACCTTAGCAACCATGTCTTCTGCAGGGTCCAATTCCAACAGTTGAGCGAACAACTTCAGATGTTTTTGACTCAAATGTTTGTGCGCCAAATCAAACGACCTAATTGTCAAATGGTGAACAAATTTTTTACAATTATTGCTTAGTTCATTTTTGCTCTTTACTGTTAATAAATCTATTTTTCGAGTAGCTTTATAAATATCTGAATCTTCTGGTGTTTCAAATTTCACTTTGCCTGTTTTTTGCTTGACATCTGCCTGCGGAAAGTAAAGACACTTCACAAAATAAGCCAATTTTTCATCAAAGTTGTCTCCCTTTGGTAGTTCTTCAATTACAGACAACTTTTGGTCAACACTTGCTTGCAGATCGTTCCAGAACTTATTTGTCGTCTGCTGCAGTTGTGTACTGTTGGAACACTCTACAGTCATAAGGAAGGTTCCCAGCATACTGTAGAGAGGGGTTTTGTATAAAACTGAACCGGTCTCCAGTACGGAAGCTTCCAGAACAGGCAACACCTGAAATGGCCATACTATCTTGATTATAATTATGGAAAACGAGCTATTTGTTCTGCTGTGTAAACTTCATAAAGTAGTTACCTAATTCAACAACTAGCAATACAATGAAATGACGGGATACTCTGAACAAGAGCATCGCATAATGGGTGCCACGCTTGGCTGCTGGTGCATTTTTGAATAAATGAAAGCTTGACAGATTTTTTTGATTTTTTTTCACAGTGACCTTGACCTTTGACCTAGTGACCCAAAAATGGGTGTGGCATGTAGAACTCATCAAGGTGCAGCTACATATGAAGTTTCAAAGTTGTAGGTTGAAGCACTTTGATTTTAGAGCCAATGTTCAAAACTTTCACAAAATGTTAAGGTTTTACCTGACGGCGGACACGACGACGGACACGACATGACGAGCTGGCTAAGACAATACCTCGGGTTTTCTCCGAAAACAGCCGAGCTAATCATACTACCAATAAGACAATCTTTTCTATCCGATTTCTCCAATATTAATCTAAACAAGAGCACTGCATAAGGGGTGCCAACGCAGTTTTGAATAAATGAAAAATTGTCAGATTTTTTTTTTAGACGTCAGTGACCTTGACCTTTGACCTAGTGACCCCAAAATGGGTATGGCATGTAGAACTCATCAAGTTGCATCTACATAATGAAGTTTCAAAGTTGTAGGTTAAAGCACTTTGAATTAAGAGCCAATGTTCAAAAGGTTAACAAAATGTAAAGGTTTTAGCACGACACCGAAAGACAAGCTGGCTATGACAATACCTCGTTTTTTTTTCCGATTTTACCAATGAATTGTTTGGTCTTATGGTTAAATTACCAGTTAAAATGTTTTTTTTTGCTATAATACAAATAGATTTGAAACTGTGATTCATCATAACCTATGAAACATTAGACTTGACCCCTGCTTGCTTTTGTAAGGTGGTAATTGCTAATTGCCAATTGAGTAATGAAAAAGAAGCCTATTTTTTAACACTTACTCTAGCATATTACAATACGCTGTTAAAAAAACAATCCAACAGCTTAACTGTAGTATAACAATGTATTTGCCTATATATTTTAACTATTATTTACATTAGAAATTAGTATAAATAAAATACTTATTTTATGTATGCTTATGTTTTCACTGTTATTCATCAAACAAAAACATGACCAAATTGTTTCATGACACCTGAGTGGTAAGATATATTATGACATGCCGGACTGAATGAATCAAAAGTTTTAAACGCAATAATTCAACAGATGCAACATAACGACCAGTTCCATATCTACCTTACTCATTAATGTACTGCATTGCCAAGAGATTTCCATGTTTCCTTTTTATTCACATATCAATACTGACAGTTTGGAGGATCTATATTATTCATATGACAAATGAGCCATGCTCTGTGAAAATGGGGTTTAATGCATGTTTGTAATGTCATATCAGATTAGCCTGCGCAGTCCAGTCCGCACAGGCTTATCAGAACAACACTTTTTGCTTTTATGATATTTTTTGTTACAAGAAAGTCTTAACAAAAATCTAGTTAAGGCGGAAAGTGTCGTCCCTGATTAGCCTGTGCAGACTGCACAGTCTAATCTTGGACGACACTTTACGCACATGCATTAAACCCCCTTTTCACAGAGCACGCCCAAATAGTTGCAATTACAGCTAAACTGTACATTCAGCAGACATACAAAATATGTGTTTAAAGAAGCTTTTTATACTTTATTATGTTACACATTTATGTTGAGTACATTCTTAGAACAAGAGCACCGCCTTGCGGGTGCAGACCGCTCATCTATTTTCTTTTTAAAGGTGAAGGGACTCTCAATTTCAATCACAAAGGAGGGAGGAATGGAGTGAAGAGGGGTGAATAGTGTGGGGGTGTGGACATTTATTACAATATCTTCCAAAAATGCAGAAAAAAAATGCAAAAAAAAAAAAAAAATCAGGGGTGGGGTTGGGGGGTGGTGGGGAGGGGATTCTTGGGTGCGATGGTTGGACAGTATTTCGAAAATAAAATAAATATTTGTGTTTTTTAACCGTTTCAAAAAAAAAAATTGGGGGATGTGGGGTGGGTGGGGGGGGGGGGGGGGGGTATAGTGTGAGGGTGTGGTGGTCATTTGTGAGATGGGTGGGGGGGGGGGGGTATAGTGTGAGGGTGTGGTGGTCATTTGTGAGATGATCTTAAAAATAAAAATAAATAAAAAAATAAACATTTTTAGGGGGGGGGGATTCGGGGGGAGGGGGGGGAGGTCACGGGGGATGGTTTGGGTGGAGTCTATTGTGGTATGTCAGGTAAGAGTAGTTTTGTCACAGTATCAATCAAATCTAATCATAAATAAAGAAGTTATGGCAATTTAAGCAAAATTTAATAATTTGACCTTGAGAGTCAAGGTCATTCAAAAGTCAAGGTAAAATTCAACTTGCCAGGTACAGTAACCTCATGATAGCATGAAAGTATTTGAAGTTTGAAAGCAATAGCCTTGATACTTTAGAAGTAAAGTGGATCGAAACACAAAATGTAACCATATATTCAAAGTTACTAAGTCAAAAAAGGGCCATAATTCCGTAAAAATGACAACCAGAGTTATGCAACTTGTCCTTTTACTGTACCCTAATGATAGTTTGCGAGTGTTCCAAGTATGAAAGCAATATCTATGATACTTTAGGGGTAAAGTGGACCAAAACACAAAACTTAACCAAATTTTCAATTTTCTAAGTATAAAGGGCCCATAATTCCGTCCAAATGCCAGTCAGAGTTACATAACTTTGCCTGCACAGTCCCCTTATGATAATTAATAAGTGATGCAAGTATGAAAGCAATAGCTTTGATACTGTAGGAATAAAGTGGACCTAAACACAAAACTTAACCAAATTTTCAATTTTCTAAGTATAAAAAAGGGCACATAATTCTGTCAAAATGCCAGTCAGAGTTACATAACTTTGCCTGAACAGTCCTTTTATGATAGTTAGTAAGTGTTGCAAGTATGGAAGCAATAGCTTTGATACTTAAGGAATAAAATGGACCTAAACACAAAACTTAACCAAAATTTTCAATTTTCTAAGTATAAAAAGGGCACATAATTGTGTAAAATGCACGCCAGAGTTATCTAACATGATAGTAAGTAAGTGTACCAAGTTTGAATGCAATAGCATTGATACTTTCTGAGAAAAGTGGACCTAAACGCAAAACTTAACCGGACGCCGACGCCAATGCCGACGCCAAGGTGATGACAATAGCTCATAATTTTTTTTCAAAAAATAGATGAGCTAAAAACAACAACATAACTATGAACAATTTACATGTCATCAATACCTGATCTAAAAGAACACTGGTTGCAATGGTAGATTCTGTGTTTTTCATAACCACAAACTGGGCACATTCTACATATGCTCGAACCAGGGACCCACATTCACTCGGGCTTTTCTGAATACTTCCTGCACATAGCCTGAAACAACAAAAGATTGTGCACATTCTTGTTAGTTTGTAAAGACAATACCCTGCCTACAGGAAAATGATTTCTCTAAAATATATTCTGATTTGCACTTATAAAGAACGCTTATTCCCATGAACCATTTAACAGAAATCTATCACTTATTGCACCAGTTGTTTGCAAAAACATATCTAATATAAAACAAGATGATGTGTTCAATAAACGCTGATGAACTCAGTTAGGACTTGTCGATTCATTGTCCCATTGGAATAAGGCTAAGTCCAACCAGGGTTCGACACTAAGGCACATCCGACAGACATTGTCTAGTAAGATCGGTGGTCGGGCTAGTAAAACTGCAGGATAGCTTGTCGGACTGGTCGTACATAAAACAAGATGTGTTTGTGAAACACAATGTCCCCCTATATGATGTTTGACCTTGAAGGATGACCTTGACCTTGTGAAGGATGACCTTGACCTTGACCTGTCACCACTCAAAATGTGCAGCTCCATGAGATACACATGCATGCCAAATATCAAGTTGCTATCTTCAATATTGCAAAAGTATTTTTAAAATAAGCGATTTGGGCCACATATATTTGACCTCTGACCTTGAAGGATGACCTTGACTTGACCTTTCACCACTCAAAATGTGCAGCTCCATGAGATACACATGCATGCCAAATATCAAGTTGCTATCTTCAATATTGCAAAAGTATTCAAAAAATGAGCGATTTTGGCCACATATATTTGACCTCTGACCTTGAAGGATGACCTTGACCTTTCACCACTCAAAATGTGCAGCTTCATGAGATACATATGCATGCCAAATATGAAGTTGCTATCTTCAATATAGCAAAAGTGATTGCAAAATGTTAAAGTTGGCGCAAACAGACCAACAGACCAACAGACAGACAGGGCAAAAACAATATGTCCCCCACTACTATAGTGGGGGACATAAAAATCTATACTGATTCATATAACTATAACTAACTGCTGTGAAAACCTTTATTTTTAATGAGTAAAATTACTCTCGTATCAGTTATATATTCAGCGCCAGCTACAAAGTAACTCCTAATGACCCCTCATGGCTGTGCTGGTTGAGGTTCATCCTCTCAGCGGCCACCGTAGCCGGAGAGGCATGAGGGAGAAGGGCAAAACGTAGCTGGTGTTCTCCTTTACTTTCCTTCTGTCTTTTAACTTTCAAGCTCTTCTTACTTCACAAAGTAGGTCTATGTAAATGTAATAATGAGTTCAGATGCTGCGGGTGTGTTAAATGAATGTGTTCAAACACATCATCCATGCAAGTATCAAAGCTTTTTCGGAAGCATTATTGATGTTATATAAAACATGTCATTTTGGGTTAACCTCATTTGGACAATTTATGGACAGACAAACAGTTTATCACTATCTGCCATGAACAGCCTGAGCCGCGTTCTGAGAAAACTGGGCATAAATGCATGTGCGTAAAGTGTCGTCCCGGATTAGCCTGTGCAGTCTGCACAGGCTAATCAGGGATTACACTTTCCACCTTAATTTGATTTAAACGAAAAATGTCATACAAGCGGAAAGTGTCGTCCCTGATTAGCCTGTGCGGACTGCACAGGCTAATCTGGGACGACACTTTACGCACATGCATTATGCCCAGTTTTCACAGAACACGACCCAGCCCTATCTGTATCATGATTACTTACCCAGCTCTGAAACAAGTGAAGAATTCCTCATAAAATCTTGCACAATCCGCAAAAAGGTCCATAGGGATCCTGCTTAGCAACGGAAGAATGTTTGGACCAATGACCTGTGGGTTACCGTGACAACCGGACTCCAGGACTTTCCTCAGCTGTGGCCAGAACGCTTTCTGAATGCTCACATGTTGCCAACAATCCTGGAGTAGATGAAACAAATTGTTTTGTTCAATGTTGCCTTATGAAGGCTGTTTGTTCCTATGTCTTATCTTGCATGAATGTTTTTTCTTCCTCAAGATGTATTAGCAATCCAGGGCAATGTGTTACCATTGTTGCAGTCCAAATGTACCAAATCATTAGAAATGAATTATAACTTATTCTTTTTTTATTTGTATCTATAACAATAATTGTAATCATACTAATTACCAACATTATCAAGAACAAACACACAATAACCATCATTACCATTTCATCATCATATCCAACATTAAGATAACTCCTGGGTGAGAAGGCAATTATAATTTAAAGAAAACATCAATTAACTGTTCTTCGTTTATTCTCCCTGCCTTGTTTAAGAAAAAGCAATTTTCATTTTCAAGATCTTTTCTAATCACATTTTGTATTTTAAAGGATGAGAAAATCATAATCAAAGCCAAAATTCCCTTCACATAATCATACTCTAACATCAACAAAGACAAAATAACATAAGTATAATCTTACCTTGACATAATAAAAGCTAAACGTACCATCACATAATCTTAACTTACATAAACAAAGTCAAAATTGCTTTCACATAATATTACCTTAACATAAACAAAGCCCAAATTAAGTTTAATGAAATTTTACCTTGACATAATTGACTAGTGACAATGCTGCCTCCCACACAGCAGGATACACTCCACTATCAGGCTCCTCCAGATTGTGTAGAACAAGGGGGGTAATCTTGCCCACATACAAGGTAGACAACTCTGGCAGGGACTGACAAAGGCAGGCCAGGAAAGAGTACATTGCTCCTTTTACCTTCATTCAAGTAATAAAACATGTGTTGTATGTTAGAGCATGTATGCATTTCGATCCTAAAGATTAAGTATAAGGAAAATGTACCATAAAAAAACACTTTTAACAAATGACAATTTGTAAGTTCAGATTATTATAAAACTTCTTTGCAAGAGTGCTAAAGTGAAATATAATTAATTGAATTTAAGACATATTTTTACAATTATTCATAAAGTTAAACATTATTTATCTGACCTTTCGAACTCACTAATATTTTACCATTCTTACATAAAAGGTGACATTAACTAGAACTGTCACAGTCGAACATGAAATACATCCCATATTTTGCATTATCAGAGTGCATTGGCGGTTCAGTTTTAAACATAATAGTGGATTTATGGTTCTTGTCAACTAACTGGTAAACACCTTAACAATGAGATCTATCTACCTGTGAAGTTTCAAGCTGATTTCTCTTATAATGTTCAAGATATGCTCCAAACAAAACTTTAGTACACAATGAACAAGATACAACAAGACTGTTGCCAAGCAATATATGTCCCCTACAGGCTCCACCATTGTCAGAATTTATTTTATTTTAATATCTGTTGCCATAGCAACAAGAATTATTGACGTGGGAACAAAATGAAACGATGTGCATAATCTCCATATTGCCATCTATCCATGAAAAAATATGAAGAACTTTTAAAGTTATCGCAGGATCCAGAAAAGTGTGACAGACTGACGGACTGACAGACAGAGTGCAAACCATAAGTCCCCTCCGGTGAAACCAGTAGGGGACAATAACTCTAAAAATAGTAGCAAGAGTTATGGTTCTTGCGCGCTGCACACTCTCTCAATGAGATCAACCTACCCATAAAGTTTCAAGTTAATTCCTATAATAGTTTTTGAGATATGCTAGACAAGAAGAATATGACAGGCAGACTGACCCACAGACACCAATTTAAATTCACTTACAACTTAAATTTGGGGCGAGGGTATAATGAAACAAGTGATTTAATTATAATTTTCATTTTTTCATTTTTAAAGAATACCATTTGTATATAAATTTTATTACACTTACAGAAGATACTTTACTTTTCCCATGCTTCCAAAACTTTGGGTTTTCTAACAATGCAGTCACTGCCAGTTTCAAAGATTGAATCTGATTGGTTGGCAGGTTGGAGACCAGTTTCCTGATAGCCAATAGGGATGCAGTTAACACTCTGTTATACTTGTTTTCCATGTCCTCTGGCTCAGTGGTCCTGAAATTGAAATAAAATTATTAAACTTTCACAACTGTTTATGAGCCTCGCAGTGGGAAAATGGGGCTTAATGCATGTGCACAAAGTGTTGTCCTAGATGAGCCTGTGCAGTCCACACATGCTTATCCTGGACAACTCTTTCCACTTTTATGGACATTTTTTAAAGGAAGTCTCTTCTCAGCAAAAATCCAGTTTAGACCGAAAGTGATGTCCCTGATTAGCCTGTGCAAACTGAACAGGCTAATCAGGTGGGTCTCTTAACCCACATGCATCAAACCCCATGTTCCCAAGCCAAGGGCCATATGTAAGAAAGTCTGCCTTATTATATGATAAAACTCAGATCTCACATGTTTAGCAGATAATTAGTTGTATGCAAAGAGCACATGCAATTTTTGAGGGATTTTCCACAGCACAGGCTTGTATGGCTGTGATTTACAATTAATGAAAAATCATCCACTAACAATAGCTGGGGAGGTGTATACTACAATACAAACTACAAAAAACTTAATCCTTGTGGTTTTGGTATAAATATCATTTATGTATATTGTTTAAGTAACTTTTTTCATTTAAATTCTAGCAGAATACTTTAAACAATGGTCATTTTTATAATTAACTTATAAACTGAACACATCCCAGAATAAACTATTGTGACCCAAACAAGTAACAGGAGAGGTTTCGTTTGGTCTCCTTCATTCTTATAAGCCAGTTTATAGCAGGAACCCTGGAGAATCATATTGGAAATCCTTATTTTCAAATATCCAGTAAGCATAATTAAAAGTTTGTAGAGGGCCCTATTGTTTAATGTCACTTTAACAACTGTATCTCCATGTATATAAATTATTTATGGAATGATCCCAATTCAAATATGTAATTTATGAATCAAAATTGCATTTCTGTAGCATTTTCATCTTCAATTATAAGTAACTAGAATTCGGAAATTCATTAATTTAACAATTTGCTTTAATGTTACTTTCACAAAATTGTAAAATTTGATAAATCTATAGAAAAATAGAAAGTTACCTACTTTGCATCACTCAGAGTCTGAGAGGTCTGGGTGACTAGGTTCTCAGTCAAGTACTGGAAGTAGAAAACATAACACAGCTGTATTAAGGCTGCATTCTGTGAGGACCCAGAGTGTAAAACATAACACAGCTGTATTGAGGCAACATTCTGTGCAACCCAGAGTGTAAAACATAACACAGCTGTATTTAGGCAACATTCTGTGAGGACCCAGAGTGTAAAACATAACGCAGCTGTATTGAGGTAACATTCTGTGAGGACGCAGAGTGAAAAACATGACACACAGCTGTATTGAGGCAGCATTCTGTAAGAACCCAGAGTGTAAACAGTGCCCCAGATAATTATTTGGGAAATAGGGTTTTCACCCATTGATTTTAAAAAATAGGGTGATTTCGGTCTTAAAATAGGGTGAAATGAGTTATAAAAATGCATACCTTAAAATCATTGCTGATTTGCCCGTTTAATAAAAGCCAATCTTGGTCACTTCAACGTATCCATTCTGATTCAGATTACTTTTATTGAAGCTAACTTGTATTGATTCAATAAAACTGTAAACTATTATAATTAATTTTAATAAACTGATGTTTCATAACATCTTTAATTCTTGAAACTGTCCATAATATAACCTTTAAACTTAAAAATTTGATAACACGAATGATTTGTCACTTAATTGCACTTGCTTTCTTTGTTAAAAAAGTTTGCAATCGATTGATATTATGGCGCAACAATCGCGAACGTCTTTCGGCCTCTCTTAGACATTATTATTTTGTATCGTTATAGAAACTGAAAGGACAGACGCTTTACAAATACATGCACAATGAGCGACGGATTAAATCAGATTGAAAACGCATGTTTGTCGTAAATAATTTGGTCTGATGCAGTAATTAACTATGAAATCTAGTCCGCAGAGCGTTTGAATAACTTTCAATGTTTCCTGCTCCTTCAAGAAGACGCTTGCTGAATAAAAGCGACGTCACATTACGATAATAATTGCAAAGAGGATATACCGAAAATGAGCAAAGAATTTTAGATTGAAGCTATTGTATCGTACGCATCGAATTTTAGGAATTTGCGTAAAAGTCAAATTGGTTGCGTTTTCAATACGCATGATATTGTATATCTTTGCGTTTTTAAACATTTTAATAGGGTGAAAGACGCAGATACGCAGCTTATCTGGGGCACTGGTGTAAAACATACCACAGCTGTATTGAGGCAACATTCTGTGCAACCCAGAGTGCAAAACAAAACACAGCTGTATTGAGGCAACATTCTGTGAGGACCCAAAGTGTAAAACATAACACAGCTGTTGAGGCAACATTCTGTGAGGACTGATGGTGTAAAACATAACACAGCTGTATTGAGGCAACATTCTGTGAGGACCAAGAGTGTAAAACATAATGCAGCTGTATTGAGGCAACATTCTGTGAGGACCGAGAGTGTAAAACATAACACAGCTGTATTGAGGCTGCATTCTGTAAGGACACAGAGTGTAAAACATACCACAGCTGTATTGAGGCAACATTCTATGCAGCCCAGAGTGTAAAATATAACACAGCTGTATTGAGGCAACATTCTGTGAGGACCCAGGGTGTACAACATCACACAGCTGTATTGAGGCAACATTCTGTGAGGACCCAGAGTGTAAAACATAATGCAGCTGTATTGTGTCTGCATTCTGTGAGGCCCCTGAGTATAAAACATAACACAGCTGTATCTAGGCACCATTATGTGAGGACCCAGAGTGTAAAACACAACACAGCTGTATTGTGGCTGCATTATGTGAGTACTCTGAGTGTAAAACATAACACAAATCATGTCATCATTGTGACCAGTCAGACAGCCCCAAATCATGTCATGATTGTGATTAGTAAGGCAGCCCAAAATCCTGTCATGATTGTGACCAGTCAGGCAGCCCCAAATCATGTCATGAGTGTGATCAGTCAGGCAGCCCCAAATCATGTCAAGATTGTGACAAGTCAGGCAGCCCCAAATCATGGCATGATTGTGATCAGTCAGACTGGCAGCCCCAAATCATGGCATGATTGTGACAAGTCAGGCAGCCCCAAATCATGGCATGATTGTGATCAGTCAGGCAGCCCCATATCATGGCATGATTGTGACAAGTAAGGCAGCCCCATATCATGGCATGATTGTGATCAGTCAGGCAGCCCCAAATCATGTCATGATTGTAATCAGTCAGGCAGCCCCAAATCATGGCATGATTGTGACTAGTCAGGCAGCCCCAAATCATGGCATGATTGTGATCAGTCAGGCAGCCCCAAATCATGGCATGATTGTGACCAGTAAGGAAGCCCCAAATCATGTCATGGTTGTGATCAGTAAGGCAGCCCCAAATCATGGCATGATTGTGACCAGTCAAGCAGCCCCAAATCATGGCATGATTGTGACTAGTCAGGCAGCCCCAAATCATGGCATGATTGTGACCAGTAAGGCAGCCCCAAATCATGTCATGATTGTGATCAGTCATGCAGCCCCAAATCATGGCATGATTGTGACCAGTCAGGCAGCCCCAAATCATGGCATGATTGTGACTAGTCAGGCAGCCCCAAATCATGGCATGATTGTGACCAGTCAGGCAGCCCCAAATCATGGCATGATTGTGATCAGTCAGGCAGCCCCAATTCATGGCATGATTGTGACCAGTCAGGCAGCCCCAAATAATGGCATGATTGTGATCAGTCAGGCAGCCCCAAATCATGGCATGATTGTGACTAGTCAGGCAGCCCCAAATCATGGCATGATTGTGATCAGTCAGGCAGCCCCAAATTATGGCATGATTGTGACCAGTAAGGCAGCCCCAAATCATGGCATGATTGTGACTAGTCAGGCAGCCCTAAATCATGGCATGATTGTGACTAGTCAGGCAGCCCCAAATCATGGCATGATTGTGACCAGTCAGGCAGCCCCAAATCATGGCATGATTGTGATCAGTCAGGCAGCCCCATATCATGGCATGATTGTGACCAGTCAGGCAGCCCCAAATAATGGCATGATTGTGATCAGTCAGGCAGCCCCAAATCATGGCATGATTGTGACTAGTCAGGCAGCCCCAAATCATGGCATGATTGTGATCAGTCAGGCAGCCCCAAATCATGGCATGATTGTGACTAGTAAGGCAGCCCCAAATCATGTCATGATTGTGACTAGTCAGGCAGCCCCAATTCATGGCATGATTGTGATCAGTCAGGCAGCCCCAAATCATGGCATGATTGTGACTAGTCAGGCAGCCCCAAATCATGTCATGATTGTGATCAGTCAGGCAGCCCCAAATCATCGCATGATTGTGACCAGTCAAGCAGCCCCAAATCATGGCATGATTGTGACAAGTCAGACAGTCCCAAATCATGGCATGATTGTGACTAGTCAGGCAGCCCCAAATCATGGCATGATTGTGATCAGTCAGGCAGCCCCAAATCATGTCATGATTGTGACTAGTCAGGCAGCCCCATATCATTGCATGATTGTGACTAGTCAGGCAGCCCCAAATCATGTCATGATTGTGACTAGTAAGGCAGCCCCCAAATCATGGCATGATTGTGACCAGTCAAGCAGCCCCAAATCATGGCATGATTGTGACAAGTCAGGCAGTCCCAAATCATGGCATGATTGTGACTAGTCAGGCAGCCCCAAATCATGGCATGATTGTGATCAGTCAGGCAGCCCCAAATCATGGCATGATTGTGACTAGTCAGGCAGCCCCAAATCATGTCATGATTGTGACTAGTCAGGCAGCCCCAATTCATGGCATGATTGTGATCAGTCAGGCAGCCCCAAATCATGGCATGATTGTGACTAGTCAGGCAGCCCCATATCATGGCATGATTGTGACTAGTCAGGCAGCCCCAAATCATGTCATGATTGTGACTAGTCAGGCAGCCCCAAATCATGGCATGATTGTGATCAGTCAGGCAGCCCCAAATCATGGCATGATTGTGACTAGTCAGGCAGCCCCAAATCATGGCATGATTGTGACCAGTAAGGCAGCCCCAAATCATGTCATGATTGTGACTAGTCAGGCAGCCCCAATTCATGGCATGATTGTGACCAGTCAGGCAGCCCCAAATAATGGCATGATTGTGATCAGTCAGGCAGCCCCAAATCATGGCATGATTGTGACTAGTCAGGCAGCCCCATATCATGGCATGATTGTGATCAGTCAGGCAGCCCCAAATTATGGCATGATTGTGACCAGTAAGGCAGTCCCAAATCATGGCATGATTGTGACTAGTCAGGCAGCCCCAAATTATGGCATGATTGTGATCAGTCAGGCAGCCCCAAATCATGGCATGATTGTGACTAGTCAGGCAGCCCCATATCATGGCATGATTGTGATCAGTCAGGCAGCCCCAAATCATGGCATGATTGTGATCAGTCAGGCAGTCCCAAATCATGGCATGATTGTGACTAGTCAGGCAGCCCCAATTCATGGCATGATTGTGACCAGTCAGGCAGCCCCAAATAATGGCATGATTGTGATCAGTCAGGCAGCCCCAAATCATGGCATGATTGTGACTAGTCAGGCAGCCCCATATCATGGCCTGATTGTGATCAGTCAGGCAGCCCCAAATTATGGCATGATTGTGACCAGTAAGGCAGCCCCAAATCATGGCATGATTGTGATCAGTCAGGCAGCCCCAAATCATGGCATGATTGTGACTAGTCAGGCAGCCCCATATCATGGCATGATTGTGATCAGTCAGGCAGCCCCAAATTATGGCATGATTGTGACCAGTAAGGCAGTCCCAAATCATGGCATGATTGTGACTAGTCAGGCAGCCCCAAATTATGGCATGATTGTGATCAGTCAGGCAGCCCCAAATCATGGCATGATTGTGACTAGTCAGGCAGCCCCATATCATGGCATGATTGTGATCAGTCAGGCAGCCCCAAATCATGGCATGATTGTGATCAGTCAGGCAGTCCCAAATCATGGCATGATTGTGACTAGTCAGGCAGCCCCAATTCATGGCATGATTGTGACCAGTCAGGCAGCCCCAAATAATGGCATGATTGTGATCAGTCAGGCAGCCCCAAATCATGGCATGATTGTGACTAGTCAGGCAGCCCCATATCATGGCCTGATTGTGATCAGTCAAGCAGCCCCAAATTATGGCATGATTGTGACCAGTAAGGCAGCCCCAAATCATGGCATGATTGTGATCAGTCAGGCAGCCCCATATCATGGCATGATTGTGATCAGTCAGGCAGCCCCAAATCATGGCATGATTGTGACAAGTCAGGCAGTCCCAAATCATGGCATGATTGTGACTAGTCAGGCAGCCCCAAATCATGGCATGATTGTGATCAGTCAGGCAGCCCCAAATCATGGCATGATTGTGACAAGTCAGGCAGCCCCAAATCATGTCATGATTGTGACTAGTCAGGCAGCCCCAAATCATGGCATGATTGTGACTAGTCAGGCAGCCCCAAATCATGGCATGATTGTGATCAGTCAGGCAGCCCCAAATCATGGCATGATTGTGACTAGTCAGGCAGCCAAAAATCAGGGCATGATTGTGACTAGTCAGGCAGCCCCCAAATCATGGCATGATTGTGACTAGTCAGGCAGCCCCCAAATCATTTATGGATCTCAACACTAAGCTTTGGTCCTTTTTGCAGCTAAATTGCTGGTCTCTATTACATCATAGGGCCATCAGTGGGGTTTTCTATTTCTTAAATGTACAAATGATCCATTATCCATATCTGTTTCCATTTAAGCATACACAATCATGTAATTGCCTTTGGTTATTCCACAAGTGCATACCCATTATTGGTTATAGTCAATACAAATGTGTATGCGCTTAAATAATGAAGTACATGTATAGAAAATATTTTTCAAACTATCCCTTCAAAAGCGTATGCATACAAAACTGTCAAGAACATAATTCAAACATGATTACTTAAAATTGTGCCCTAAGATATTGTTCAGTCAAATAAAAGCCATCAACAACCTTTTATACCTACCTCCATCACACTATCCTTACAGAAAACATACACTTCAGCCTGTTTAGCGGGCGGAAATGCGTCCTGAAATGAAGCACAGGCAGCCGAGGCAACGGTCGGGTATGTATCACACTGACTCAGGAGCCACGCCCCCATTAGGTTACGGAGATATGGCGCCAGGTTGCGCCGCACTCGAGAGACCAGCGTTGACATGGCTTGCTGGGTAGCCTCCCGCACTCGATAATCAATGTCCTGTCAATAAAGCAAATGCATGATTTCAAAACATTTTTCTACAATTAAGTGGAGGAAAATACTTGCACCCTCTCAATGGGTTCACACTTTTTTTCCAATTATTTAAAGATTGGGTAAAAAAAATATCTTCGCCATTCAAAAGGAGAAAATCATGTAAAAAGTGGAGGAGTCACACCCGTAATATTCACCAACCCAGTCCTTCCCAAAATTATAATTTATTGCCGGCCATGAGGTCCTATAATCATGCAGACATTTCCGGCCCAGACTGATTATTTCAGGCCCAAAAAGTAAAAAATGACGACGAAAGACAAAGATTACATTTTTAACAATATTTTAATATTATCAGATTAATATACAAATCATGCATTTAATCATTCAGAATTTCCAAGATTTATTTAGCATTTGTCTCTTCATTCTGGATATCTGAATCCTCTACTAAAGACACATCCTCTGACTAATCTTCTTTTGTTGGATACCCATCAGGCATAGCCTTGGGTGGGCGCTTATAATTAAGTCGACGAAGACCATCTCCCTGTATCATGAGCAAACAATACTGAATCGTTTTGCTAAGCTGTTGTAGGCTAGCATACCTTATAATATTATACTAGTCTTAAAGTCAATCCCAATGCTTTTGAATGAATTATTTTGATGACTTTTTTTTAATTATGGTAGAAAACTTTGTTGGTCCTGTATGTAGGTATGAGTTTGTTACGTAAAAACCTCATTAATATTTAATTTTACATAAAACCATCGAATCTTAACAGCCATTTGTCTACAGCTGCTGAAGGGTCATAAGCTGTACCATCTGCAGTGCTGAGTTTGATCATCATGAGAGTTTGGTTTCCTTCACCAAATTTTAATTGAAACGTTTTACGATATTAAAAAATAAAATGAAAACAAAATCACCAGTTATATATCTGAATACTGTGTTTTCCTTCAAACCCCTGTGTAGATATTGTCAGATCGCTTCGAACTCCTGTGTAGGTGTTGACAGATCACGGAAAGATCACAATGACCTGTGTTAATGCCCTGCTCGCTTACGAATTAATCAGATATAACGGGAACCAAAAGTATATGGTATCGATTCTCTCCCTTTGCGAATCTACTCATATAGTGATGAAGTATTGTGTAATTTGCATTGACGACGCAGCAAACATCTTCGGAAACCGTATATGCACGTACATCATTCAAGAAATGCAACCAATGAAAAAATGTTTTAGATGATTGGAGTATTCATAAATAACTCGGTAAATTCCCACTTTTGCCTTGAAACTTTTCTGGAAATAGCTTATGGAATTCCATATTTCGCCATAATTTTATTACCGGACACGAGGTCCAGCAATATTAAAATCATTTCCGGATTTTCCAAATTATTATCGGAAAAATCATGACTCATTTGCAATCCCCAGTTCACTCACCAGGGCCAGCTTGTTGAACATGCGAGGCCAGAATGGAAGTACAGCCTTTAAATCTTCCTCTGACTTCTCAGTGCACAGTTGTCCGAGCTCTTGAAGTGCCTGTAATATGAATATGAATCCAATGGAGCCTCGCTCTGCAAAAACAGGGCTTAATGCATGTGTGTAAAGAGTCGTCCCTGATTAGCCCGTGACACTCAGAATGGAATGTAATGGAATTGTTTGTTTCAAGGAAGTTTTTTCTTATAGCAAAAATCAGTTTAGGCGGAAAGTGTCGTCCGTGATAAGCCTAAGCAGTCTTTTTTACCCTCATTTAGCAGGACTTAACATCTAGATTATTTTTCCCTCTATAAGCCATATAATAAGTTATAGATGACCATAATAATTGAAAATACAGGGCATTAACCTGAGATGTTATCATAAAATGTAAGAGGCTATTTTTATTTGTGCTTGAAGGAGGACCTTTGTCCATTAACCAATTACACATTTTAAACCTCTTTAAAACAAGAGCTGTCTCCATCGGAAGACATATGCCCCCAAAAAACGCTTTTTCAAAACCACAACGCGGACCCTAAGATCAAGGTCAAAGGGGTGAAAATGTGTGTGCGTATGGAAAGGCCTTGTCCATATACACATGCATACCAAATATGAAGGTTACATCTGAAGCGACATAGAAGTTATGAGCATTTTTCTAAACCTAAACGCAAAAGTGTGACGGACAGACAGACAGACGGACAGTGCGACTGCTATATGCCACCCTACCGGGGGCATAAAAAAGTTCAGTTTTGATTTAGGACAATAACAATCCAACATGCACAACTTTATAACATAAGGAAAAAAACTCAACTTTTCGATTATTCAAGGGCCGTAACTCAGGAGTGTCCTAGTCAATTTGGCTGATTATTGAACTTGACCTAGATGTTATTGCCTTACACATTTTCATGAAGTGTGGCAAAGATCCTATGACATTTGCTAGAGTCATTGAGCGGAAACCAGATAAACTGCAATTTTACGATGATTTAAGGGCTGTAACTCAGCAGTGTCTGGGTGAATTCGGTCGATTATCGAACTTGACCTAGATGTTATTGCCTTACACATTTTCATGAAGTTTGGTGAAGATCTGATGACAATTGCTCGAGTTATTGAGCGGAAACAAGATATGTCCAAATATTATGAAGATAATGTGTCTTCAAGACTGTTCACATGTTTTCACTTTATACATATAAGGAAAACTGCCCCACCACCTGGTGCCCATGTTTTTCCACTTATCACGACCATTTTCAAACTCGTCCGAGACATCCACATAGCTAATGTTTTGACAAAATTTCAGGATGATTAGGCAAAAAATGTGACTTCTAGAGTGTTCACAAGCTTTTTTACTAGATAAATATAAGGAAAAAGACCCCCCTGGCGGCCATGTTTTTTTACTGATCCAAACCATTTTCGAACTCAACTGTCGTATCCAGGTGTGGTATAGCGGTCTCGTTTGCTTACCCAAGTGAACCGGTCACGGGATGGTTACGGGTTATGTTACTTTTTGAGCACTTATGTAATGCGGAAATATTTATTCGACAAAAGCTTATGTCTGGTCAGGATGACACCGCTGATTGGTTGTAATTCAATTAACTAAAGGTATTGCCGTTTACTTAAATATAATTTTATAAACATAATATTCAACAGTAGGCTGTTTTACACTAAACAATTTACAAATATGAACATGTATCGATTTTATATTTCATTTCATTAATATTGTGTATCATTCATTACCGTTTTATTTTCAATTTTCTGACATTGTTTTAATACATAAAGCCTGAAAATGATTAAATCTTGATAAATGAACTCTGCAAATGAAAGGTAAATCTTGATTTTGAAGGTTATTCTGATTCTGATTTCTATCTCCAGAAACTTATAATTGAAATTATTTCTTTATTGTTTTCATAGAGTATCCATTTGATATGTGTTAACATATCTTAAATATGATTATATAGAGTGAATTATTATGGAATCTTGTTTTGATAAGAAGTTCCCATTTAAATTACATATTTTTTGTTAATTGTTAAAAACATGCATTTAATACTCCTTCTGTGAAATAAAATATATCAAACACTTCAACTAGCTTGTATTACTGACCACTGATATTAACATCTGGCATAGAGCACAGTGAGATAATAATTTAGTACCTAGGAATCATGATTCTGTCAGTCTGTGGTCATTATCAATTTGTTCAGGGCAACTCATGCTGGTTTTCTAACTGTATCAGACACTACCTGGCTAAGAAAGCTGATGGTAAATAGTTACACATTTCAATGATCAATATCTGCAGGGAATTTCTCAAAGATGGCTTATCAGTAATAGTTCCCATTATAGATTAATTTGCTACAAACTGATAACAAATGTGACAAAACAATAAGTACAGATTTACACAAGAAATTACAACTTAGCCAAAAATGTCATTATACTAGAAAAATATGCATTCTGAAGTATTTACCCTTTAAGTGTTTTGAAACCAAGGGGTCTAACAAATTCTAGAGCAGATGTAACAAGAAATATCTTTAAAAAAAGATATACGGCGTTGAGTGTGGTCGATGTTTATGAACGATCAAAAGTTATCTCTATGAGATAAAAAGTAGGGGATGCCTTTTTTCTGCGCAGTTCTTAGCTACATTATAAGCAAATCAATTACGGGGTGTTGCGCCAGATTTCGTGGCTTATTTTGCTTTATGTGATATTATTACTCAGATATCTATATTTACAGAATAGAAAAACACAAGAAACATGAAAATAAACGAGTGCATATTGGTCAGCCGGCAATACTAGAATCTTATTTAATTGCATAATTATAGTATAGTGAATTATTGTGCTCATGCTTAATAAACTGGTCTAAATGGATAAATATTTCTAATTAATTTTATCAAAATTGGTCCTTATCATGCAAATGTTGAAACCATATTAAAAATCAATGATTGACATACCACAATAATATCGCCGAATATCTTTATTTAGTATCTTTCTGATCAAAACAGACTTCAAGTGCACAAAGTTTATGAGACGGCGTTTATATAAAGATTTCTGCAACTGACCGCAAACTGACCTTGATACCTTGCGGATTGGAATGCAATGCATTACAGTCACTACGTTATTGTCAGTAAGACCGGTGTAACACAATGATCGCAACCCCTTCTGCGAACTCCGGTGATGAACTGTATATAAACTCTGACTTTCACAAATGGCCGCGAATTGACCCGAAACCTCGCGGGTTGAAATGCAATGCAAGTAAGTACTAAATATGACAACATAGCTTTTAGTATAAACGCTTTTGCTCTGGTAATTCTCTGAAAATAAAAGGTGAACGCACAAACTGTATTTATGTCAAAAATTGATTGTAAAACTGTTCTATCTATTGAGCCTTTAAAACTGTTCTATCTATTGAGCCTTTTCATTAGAGATAAAATTGTTTCATGCAGTAAAACAGTGTTACAAAGACGCGGATATGTTTCCAATGTTCTGGTGTTATACTCATATCAGCCAATGGAATAAATGAAGTGTATTCATTCGTACCTAGCTGCGGGAAATTTTATTTGAGTATTATTGGACACTTACAAAGGTCAAGTCAGGGTGAAAAGCTGGCTTAATACAGCTTACGCCGAAAAATAGATTGGGAAACATGACTCAGCAGGTTAAACAAAGGAGATAGATACTGCAAAATTGTGTACATGTTGTCTTTCTTTCAGCTATCTCTTAGTTGATAGGCTTACCATAAGTAATAATGACTAAAACAGTTATGTTAATTATGAAAATTCTGTGTTATGAAAAATTAAATAATACAGTTAATGGTACATAATAATGAAATAATAAAACCAAACTTTACTACACAGGAAACAAATGTTCTGACCTAAGTTCATGAAGATTGGGCAACTGAATTAAATAAATAATTTTAAAGAGGTTATGTATTAATGGTGTTATTTAATTTTAAGAATCTATACATTATTGCAAGTTTAATATGCAAAATAGGAAGGATACTACCTTAACATTGTCTTCATTGTAAGAATACATTAAAGCAGCACTTTATAACATAACTAGAGTGTTAACAAGGTTTTACTATAGTCATATATGAAAAAATGCCCCGCCCCTTAGCGGCCATGTTTTTCAACCAACCGGCATCATTTTCAAACTCGTCCAAGATATCATTGAGATGAATGTTCTGACCAAGTTTTATGAAAATCGGACAAAAAATGTGGCCTCTAGAGTGTTAACAAGATATCAATATAGCCATATATAGCCGTATGAGGAAAAATGCCCCGCACCTTGGCAGCCATGTTTTTCAAGCAAAGGCTACCATTTTTGAACTCATCCAAGATATCATTGGGACAAATCATCTGAGCAAGTTTCATGAAGATTGGACAATAATGTGGACTCTAGAGTGTTAACAAGGTTTTACCATAGCCATTTGAGGAAAAATGCCCCGCCCCCTGGCGGCCATGTTTTTCAACCCACCGGCATCATTTTCGAACTCGTCCAAGATATTATTGGGATTAATCTCCTGACCAAATTTCATGAAGATTGGGCAATAAATGTGGTCTCTAGAGTGTTAACAAGATTTTACTTTAGCCATATAAGGAAAAATGCCCCGCCCCTTGGCAGCCATGTTTTTCAAGCAAACGTAATCATTTTCGAACTCACCCAAGATATCATTAAGACCAATCTTCTGACCAAATTTCATGAAGATTGGACAATAAATGTGGCCTCTAGAGAGTGAACAAGGCAAATGTTGACGTCGCACAACAGACGACGGACAAAAGGCGATCACAAAAGCTCACCATGAGCACGTTGTGCTCAGGTGAGCTAAAAAACCAATACTATGATTCAAGGGCCGTAACTCAAGAGTGTTTGGGTCAATTTGGCCGATTATCGAACTTGACCTAGATGTTATTGCCTTACACATTTTTTATGTAGTTTGGTGAAGATCTGATGACAATTGCTTGACTTATTGAGCGGAAACTATTCCGGACGGACTAACTGACTAACGGACAACTATAAAGTCAAGCTATGCTTCTTGGTCTCATCATCAGACAAGGCACCATATTGCATAGGAGTGATAAGACCCCGTTTTTGCACAATGCAGCTCTTTTCTAAAAGTTCAAAACCTACCCGTATCTTTGTAGTCGTGTCTCGCTTTGTGAGCTTTCTGAGGACCAGTCTAAAGTCTGAGTCCAGACTGATGTCCATATCATCGAGACTGCTGCTGACCGGGACATACTTGGGGCCCTGGCCAAACCCGATGAAGCCTGTTGGTGCAGTGCCAGCACTTGACAACAACTCTGCAGCCTGGCTGCTGCTTGAAGGCTATGGAGATACAGACAGGTAAGGCATGATCTTTAGATATGGAGATACAGACAGGTCAGGCATGTTCTTTAGATATGGAGATACAGACAGGTAAGGCAAGATCTTTAGATATGGAGATACAGACAGGTAAGGCATGATCTTTAGATATGGAGATACAGACAGGTCAGGCATGATCTTTAGATATGGAGATACAGACAGGTAAGGCATGATCTTTAGATATGGAGATACAGACAGGTCAGGCATGATCTTTAGATATGGAGATACAGACAGGTAAGGCATGATCTTTAGCAACATTTGAGCCTCACTGAGGGAAAACAGGGTTTAATGCATGGGTGTAAAGTGTTGTCCCATATAAGCAATGCAGTCTGTGCAGGCTTATCAGGGATAACGCTTTCTGCCTACCTGTTTTTTTGTTTAGAAGAGACTTTTTTCACAAACAAAAAAAAACAACAAAAAAGTGTAAAGTGTTGCCCCTGATTAGCCTTTGCAGACTAAAGGTATTGAGTTCAGATGAATTACAATATTGACCTGCAGTGTTCAACACTAACTAATCTGAGTAAGGAGTCCAAGGACTCCTAACTTTTGAAATTTAGGAGTCCGCACAGATTTCAAGGAGTCCAACAATTAAGACACTTTTTAATATCATATTTTGGCTAATAACAAATGTCAATTCATGAAATGTTAAATTTTTATTGTATGTTTGTTTTCAGATGGAAGTTGTAAGTGACTGCTGTTCAATAATTGTTATATCACATTGCAAAATATTTAACGCATTCCAGTAATATTTAAGTTAATAATTTACTTAATTATTGTACGATTTGAACATATACTATTTTCTATTATGCATTATGATGGACTGTTTAACATCGACATTAAGGTGAACAAACATTAACGGAGCCTTCTGTTTTTTTAATGTAGTAGTTAATAAATCACATTGTAAGGGTGTAACAACCCTATATCTCTTATTGCTTTATATATATTCTTTATAATATTTCCAAGAACGTGGACATTGGGAAACGCAATTCATGTACATGTGTATAATTGAAATTTAATTTTAATTACATCACTGGGTTTGTACACCATGAAAACATGTTTAGACAATATTTTGCATGCAAAGTCAGCGATTTTTCATACCCAATTGGGAAAAGTACCTGTACCATACCAATTGGGAAAAATTATCGGAAAAAACTTAAATTGGGAAAATTCGCGTCGTGAAATCTTCTAATTGGGAATTATGTTTTTTTAATTGCTTGTTATCAATAGCACAAATCTACTCAAATATTTATTTACTTTCATTTTAGCTCGAAATACTCAGTTTCAGTGCTCATTTTATTTGTTTACTTGCAGATAATGCACTTTTGGAAAAAAAGGAAGAAATTTTCCTTCCTTTGGGAGTTTTTCAGTTAGCAATTGGGAATTTTGTAGTTTTTCTTCAATTGGGAAAGTACCTTTTACAAGTACTTTATAAAGAAGGAAAATAATCGCTGAAAGTACAATTTCCATGAGGATTATACCCTGTTGCCATCATCAGTCTCTTAAGTAACTTGCCAAGATTTTATCGTGGAGGAGTACACGGTAGGAATCAATAAGTGTGGTTGGTATGACAAAGCCTACAAACATACATGCCAGACGTCCCGATCTTGGCGGGACAGTCCTGCTTTTGGGGTGTTTGTCCTGGTGTCCCGATGTAACACTATTTGTCCCGACATTCGAACAAAACGATATTCGCTCTTTAAGTTCACAATAAAATTCCCTATTCAAGCTCCGTCTGGCTTTAATTACCATCGCTAATCCCTTTATTGCCCCCTATTAACAAACCATACCTACTAGTCGAGTGATCCAGTGTTGTTTTTGACACATTATTAGCGATATATTGGCAAATTATTGATTTTATCGGGCATTCACACCAGGGTATTTTTATGATAAATGTCGTTAATTGCTAGGGATAGATGCATCGTAGTGCATTAAGCAGATTGCTTTTGTATTTCACGGCCCAAATCAAGTCCAAAGATACTATTATTACGCGGTATTTAGTGTATTATATGTCAAACAAATCGAGTGCTGACCGATACCAGAGACATAAATTTACGTTCGTTTTTGGCTGATTTTCAGAAAATAATTTGTACATATTGCATCAGTCTAAATTTAGAGTTAATGGATGATTGGTTGAATGAAAACAGTGCTCGATGTGCGCACATCCCGTTGAACGTTGCCTTATTCACAAATAGAGCTGCAACGATTCGATCTGATTCATCGAACCGATTCGAAATGCTTCGATTCGATTACGATACCAAACCTACCAAATTCTATTCGATTCTTTAACATATATACATATATATACATAGATACGTAAAGCAAGCTGTATTCGGAATATTGATACAGGAAGGTGTAGGTTTTATCTTTACCTGTAATTACGACGCGCGCGATTGGTTGCTTATTACTTTAGTCATCCAATCAATAAGCACGTTACGGTCTACTTTCGGAAAAAGCGTCAAAATGGCTGAACAAGTTGTTGCCGACAAATTGAAATTATCAGATGCGCCTAAGAAGCTAAAATCAAAAGTGTGGCAGTATTTTGGGTTTCGGGATGGTAGCCCTACCAATAAAGCAAAGCTTAAACTGTGCTTCACGGATGTGGCATACGCTAAGTCCGGCTCAACCACTAATCTAATTAAATGCAATATGTCAAACGCAAACATAACGTTGATTTAGCAAAACAAAGAGGTCGCACAAGTTCAACTACTCAAGTTGCCAGCCAGAAAAGTAGTTCTATTTCTGTTGGAGTTTTGTTAAGTTTATTAGAGAATGTGATTTGTCCTACAGGTAACAGGTGATGCTGTCATGGCACAGTGGTAGGCATGCTTATAGCGGTTTTGGGTAAAGGTGTAATAGTGATAGTACTACAATTCAACTGATTCCAGATATGTTCTTATGATTATTTATTTATTTTTTATATTATTAATAATAGTGAAGGTACTTATTGTTTTATTTATGAAATAACATACTTTTTAAAGTGATAATATAGTCAATGAAATTAATGTAGTAAGGTTTCTTAAAATGTTCTTATTAATAAGGTGGAATAACCGCCAGTATTCACGCCGCGAAAAAGTGGCGACAACTTTTTTTGGGCCAGTGGAACCCCTGTATTATTGTGTAAACAATACAATCTTCTAGTCATTAGTTTTTATATTAAAATTGAGTCCTAATTTGCTTTTCTTTTTTATGTGTTTTAATGAAATCACATTTGAACAGAAATGTTAATTTTGAGGCATAAGAGTGAATATATGATCAACTAAGTTTGAAGATGAATCGAATCGAAAAAATCGGTATCGGAGTGTCTGAAATCGAAATCGAATCGAGCTGTTGGTGAATCGTTGCAGCTCTAGTCACAAATGGGTTCATCTGCATAGTGCACATGTTTTTTTACTTCCGGAAAATGGAGAATGTCTGTGTTCATGCAATTCTAAACACATTTAACATCAATATTTGCCAGAAATTATGAGGTTTTGTAAGTAATTAGCTGATTACTGACTTCAGTAAAGGTGGCGTGATTGATCGTTTTAGGTGTCCTGCTTTTTGGTTAAATGTCCCGACATTTTTAATGGACTGTCCCGATTTGGACCCGAAAATTTCTGGCATGTATGCTACAAACTGCAAAAAAACACTGAAATAATCGATTGATAGTGACACAGGTCATTCAAACTCAAATGATTCACAGCTGGTCCCATCTTCAGTACCCTGGGGCCATAAATGTGTAAAAATTTCGGGTATTGTGATGATTTTTATAGTAATGAGAAACTGTTTGGCAATGCTACATGTAGTTTAGCAGGGCCCTCAATCTATCAAATCTGCCGCCGAATTTCGGTGGGAGTACCCCACCTGAAAAGTATAGTATAAAAATCCCCCCCCCCAAAAAATTTCTTTTTTCTTTTAAATAAAAAGATGTGTCTCATGATTATTATATCTCAATTCTATTTCAATTTAATCTTTTCAAACATACTAAATTATGAAAAATGCAATGAATATAGTGCACACATGTACAAATGAAATAATGAGAGAGTAAGTAAAAAAATCCCCCAAAAAGGGAAACGCCGCGAAAATTCCCCCTCCTAAGGGCTGCGGACCCCTTCACCCAAAGTAGTGTGAGGGCCCTGTTAAGTACAGGGAAAAATATCAGTGAAAAAAAAACGGCCATGATCGTTTCATAGTTTACATGTTCCCCTATTACTACACGCACAGACAGTGACAGGGACGGATAGTGACAGGGAACCAAAATAAACTATTTCGGTTTCTTTTGTTTTTGTCCATGTGTACAAGCAGAATGATTTGTGGCACATTTTTCGGATCCACAAAAGTTCGGACATTCTGATCTTGCGAAACAAATAAGGATATCAACTGATTTTTTAAAATTCAAAGATATTTTTAAAGGAGTCCGACGGACTCCCCTGAAGCATAAACAAGTAGTCCGAGTCTCATTTTAGGGAGTCTCGGACTCCAGTTAGTGTCGAACGCTGGACATGTTTTTGTTGCATTTTTGATCAGAAAAATGATGGTGACTGTGTCAAAACTTTTTTCTGAAAACAGGGTTTTTTCTCCACTTTTTGGGAGGATAGCCCATGGCTTTGGAATTGGGAATTTTATCGGCATTTTCATGAAATTGGGAAAATAAATTCATTAGCGTTTTTTTTCACACGAAAAGTCCACTGATTAGGGAAATACTTAATTTGATATAACTCTTTATAATCATTCAAATTAAAAGAACAAAATCATATAATACTTTGATAGATGTAATCGATTTAAAATTGAGATAAAATACGCATAAGACACTTCTTTCTAAAAAAAAATATATAATTTTTTTTTGTTGGAAATTGGGAATTTTTTGACACATTTTGGGGAAAAAGTATACTTTTTGGGATTGAGAACATAGGCGAATTTCGGCTATAAAATCAGGCCAAAAAACACCCTGGTAAAAAATACATTGCTTGGGAACATTCTGACACATGATTTCATGTGATCTTTATCCCCACTACTCATAAAGAAACCACGACACAACAAGAACCTACCATATAACATACAGTCTAATTACAGATTCCAGATATTGCTGTCTTATTTTTATTAGTGTGCACTGTGCATTTGAAATTATTAAATGGTTTGATTGTTTCTCACGTTGAACTATAACATAATACATTTTTACAGCGATGTGAAAATTGTTTAAACAAACAGATAAAATCTACGTCGATCCACACAGGGACCTGATCCACATAATGTTGTCGATTAACCAGGAATGGCAGGATATCCGAAAAAAAACATTTCCGAAATGAATCATGTTAGAAGAAAAATACGATATAATTAAACGAGAATTTCAAAATGTAATACATACCTTTAAGTTTCCCTTGGTTCTTTGTGCCTGTTTTTTAGGCATTTTATATGTAAAATGGATTGAAAACACTAAAGAATATGTTTCTACTTTCACAACATTGCACTTCGTGTGGTAATATTGGTAAACCTAATCACTAGAAGAGCTTTCCCTATAGTTCTACCTGGGGGCTAAGTACAACTAACACGAAATCTGTTTAAAACCCTTTTCACTCATCATCGAAACGGAATTTGCTACGAGTTTAGATTTTATATGAACAGTGTTAACTTTGTGTTATCTTAATCATTAAAATAATATATCCGTAAATTTCCAATATTATATATACACCGGTATGCATGTTGTATATCAACCATGTTTCTGTTCTGCAGAAACCTTATCGCAATATCCTAAGCCCCTGGCGCCGCCGTCTTGGTACTGAAGAACAATGCAGGGACCTATACTTTGTATACATTGTAGGTCCCTGGACAATAAAACGATGTGACGCGCGATTTTATTAGATATATTTGAAAATTTTGAAGGTTTCTGTTATCGATACAATAACCATATAACAGTTCGTATTAAAAAATATATATTTTAGCAGGTCCTTCCGCATTGTTTAAGGAACACAAAACCTGAGACGAAGATCTACCTCTACCTCTGATTTAACTCAGCATTAAATAAGCATTTATTGTCATTTGACATTAGAAGGGGACGCATGGTATCTTATCTTAATAACAGCGGAGATATATGGTGTCACAGACATACCAATTAACACTTTTAATCCACCATTAGGACATCGTCTCCCACTGAGGCAATGCGTCCGATCCTAAATCGCATATGGTGTTTCTTTTACTATTAATCAATTAAATTAAATTGACAATCCGTAATTACCGAAGAAACACATCACTGCGTCCGTGTTTGAATACTTTATTCAAATCTTAACTTTATAGTGCACATTTAAGAAAGTAATTAATACGTTGAAGGAATGTAGCGAACATTATTGGGACTTTTTAAGTTTACTAAATACATAAGTGTCATGTTGAGCAGTTTTATAGTTATTTAGATTGCATTAAGAAAATAAGTAAAACAAGTAAACAAATAAGTTAATATTTAGAACAAGACATACACAGTTTGTTCAGGCTACATACTTTGATTCTAACATTAGAATGGTATTTTAATGATAAAATAAAAATAAAGTTATAAGCAAAAGCAGATATTGACTTTTCAATTAAAAAACCTGCCATGTTCTGACATCTTACATTTTTCCGCTAATGAATATCCCATGGACTAGATCTATAACATATAAAATCACAAACAATTCCCGGTTAGAGATTTTTGTTTGAAAGCGATTTTTAAATAAAATACATAAATAAAAAACGACAAAGTTTAAAATTTAAATTATGTTTTTTTATTAAGAAAAGTTTGCCACTACACGAACTCTTACAGAGTTTCGCTTGTAAAGATTTCCGGACCAATTTAAGTTAAAATCTATCTAGTGTTTATCGGCATTGACTAATGTTACTCATAATCTAGAAACCCAAACCAACAGTAAAACTATTTTATGGAACAATAAAGACATAACTTCAAACAATAAGACGTTTTTCTATGAACATTGGTTTGAACAAAATATTAAATATGTCGATTAACTGTACGATTACAGAATAAAGGACTTCTATTCTTTTGATAATATATGTTATATGGAATGCCTTCAAGCAATTTCCTAATGTATTACACATTAATCAAAAGCATACCCATGCATATTAAATCTACCATTAATACAAATAACACACCATGTACTCAAACATTATTCGTAGAAAACATACTTGCAAAACAAAACAAAACAAACACAATATTTTACAAACTACAAATAAACACCCTGTAGAAATCTCAAAGATTCAAAATAAATGGCATAACCTTCTTCGAGAACATGAATTAAATTGGAAACAACTATTTATCATGCCATATAAAACAACTATAGATAGCACACTGAGAAATTTTCAATACAAATATGTCCATATAATCATAGCTACAAATAAATATCTTTTTAAGTGCAACATATCCGACACAAACTTATGTGATCTATGCAGCGAACACATTGAAACAATAGAACACCTTTTCTGGGAGTGCAAACATATTAAAACTCTATGGAACCAATTGACAACTTTTCTAGCGAAACAACAATTAAAAGTAAAACTGTCTCTCTTGAATATTAGTTTCGGTGTAAATACTTTTAAAATACCAGAAATTAATAACACTGTGAACTACATTATTGTATTAATGAAATATTTCATATTCAGCATGAAACATGAAAAACAAAGACCTACTTTGAACTGTTTTATAAATTATTTAAAACTAAAGATCCAAATTGAAAAAGAAATAACCCTCAAACAACGATACACTTCATATTTTTGAACAAAAAAGGAAACAGATAAACTTTAAAATCCAGTCCAGTTGGCTTCTACCCCACTCTAACGTAACTCATCTATAGTATTGATTTTTAGATTTAAAAATAACAACATACACCACAGGCAACCAAAGTATAAAAAAAAAACAGCGTTTATGAGCATATCATGTATAATATTTGTTTGACATTACTACTGCTGTATTATAACACTTTTGTTCTTTCTCATCCACATAATTATTTACATTGTTTGTTTTATATTGAATAAAAAAAAGGTTAAAATCACACATTTTATTTCGGCTAAAGCTTTTACATTTAAAGCTTAAAAATAATACTTTAATAAGAACTGTTATTAAAGAATAAATAAATCTTAAAAAAAAAACAAAGATATATACTATTCAATAAAAAAGTATGTCTCGGTATTGAATAATATACATTTTCTTAATGAGTATATCTGGAACTATATACTTTTTTATACAGAAATAATACTGTTTTTATCAAAGGCAAATATCTGATTTTCAAAGAAATTGTTTACCTCGGTCATAAATCTTTAAACATTTCGCTAATTAATATATCCGGAATTATTAACTTTAAATTCACAAAGTTTACTTCAGACTTTATATGCGGAAAAAACCTTTATAATTATCTTCGAAAAATACAATTCACTACAGAAATAATTGTGTTTTAAGCAAAAGGTATAACTGAAAGGATTTCTATAAAAAATACAGCAAATTCGGCCTTTAACATTACGCGAAGAATCTGACAGATAAGTTCTACATGTTACCCATGTAGAACGCTGTTATTTGTCAAATTCTTCAGTACCAAGATGACGGCGGGGTCACATGAAAGCCAATATGGCGGCGGTCAATTTATCGATTCTGGGATTATCTATAATTACGAGTATATTTCTTGTTTCTTTTGTGTGCGTATGGGAAAGAGGAAATCACAATTATGCTTATTTATAACATTGTGGGAGTGACAAAGCATTTTTTGAATAAGCGAAATTGTCTGTGATGTCAAACATATCTGGTCAATGAAGCTTTTATAACGCATAATTATATTTTTAACTCGGTCGCTATGAATACAGCGAACACAATTACGTAGTTGCCAGGGACCCATGTGAACATTGTTGCTGGGACCTTTATGAGTTTTCTTATTTGTCATTCATATGGGCGCTTTCGGTGGGATCCATATGGGGGTTATATCGTTGACTCGTATGGATGAGCATGTTGGTGACCTAGACTAGCTTTCAGGCTTGTATTTATGTTGGGTAACTTGTGGTCTGTGCTATTTGAAAATATAAAAACTCGCTTGATTGGGAAAAAACGCATTAGGATCCGCCATCGACCCACTTGCTTTATTATCCCAGATACAACTCATCACGGACCTACCTTTGGTGACTTGCTATAAATTAAATGAGCGTACATATTGCGGATATATTTCGGCTATTTAGATGGGGTTATATTGTATTGATCATTCGAGTAATGTTTAGGATGCTGCACGCTGGGATTCACGTGATCCTTTTTGGCGGTATTCATATGAGATTCCCCATGTTTAATTAATATATTTGTTTTTTGGTGGGATCCACGTGGGCTTTTTATCGTTGATTTTGCAGTTTTTTATTACTTAAATAATCCGTCCTGCACGAACCTATTTGGCTTTACATGTTTGGTGCCTATGTTGGCTTTGTTATTGGAACCTACCGGTATATCAGCGGGAGGATCTACTTAGCATGGAGCTTACTGGGTGTACCTGAGGTTAGTTGAAATTTACGAACATGATGGCGCTGTTTTGACATGAAGGAGTAGCGGATATTTTCAACCTGTAAGCCACTTTATATTTATATTTCTTTTAAATGCAAACGTCCTTTCGGCTCTACGCTGTATTTGCTCCCCTTGGTTTTTTGTTTCAATACCTTATACGTCGGAATAAAAAGTTATTGAAGCAAAACCATCTTAAAATGTGTTGTTTAAGTTCTTGAACTTCGAGATTTTGAATGTTCGAATATCATTTTATCGTATAATAAACACTATGTGTGCATGTTTACTGTAAAATATATAATAAATCACGATTATTTTATTATCTCGTTGCATGTTTATGTCTATTTATTCATTAAATACATAATTAAAATGGTTAAACCCCCTTTTTGGAGCTCATTTTTTAACCTAATTTTCAAATAACAAACAGCTTTTTCCTATGTAAAAGGGTTTCACACGAAATACCTACCCATCTTTAACAAAGTTTAAACATGTACTTCAATATTATAATTTTATGGCATGTTTTGTGGTGCAATATAAGCCTACGCGTCTTAATTGCGTTACTTTATGAATTATAATAATGCTCTACAAAAACCTGCCGACCAAATGAATCAATTCACATATTTTCAAGAGGATTAAACACGCCATTATCTGTGTTCCGTCATTTCTTCCCTCAATGTCTCTTCATGCATTTACACGTGTACTCAGCACTTACATATCGGATAAAAATTCATTTGGGTCGGAATGAATTCGTTATGAATTGGACCCATTAACATTACCTAAGGTGAGCAGGCGATGTTAGGAACAAACGGAATAACCTTTTTAGGTGAACAAATACCTAATTTTCTAATTACAACAGTCTTAGATAATATGTATTCACATAATTATACAATAGAAATTAAATACCTGTATATATTGATAACTTGTTCTGAAATCACATAGTTTATTGCATTTGCACACATCTTATCATCCATTACATGTTTACTTTTTGCGATAATTATATATTCAAAAACTACATAACCTGTTTCCAAGTAGGTCCTCCAACTTGTGTCACATCAAAGTTTAATTACATAAATCAGTATCGTTATGGCAAATCGCGTAAAATATCATTGTATACAATAAACAGTTAATATTTAATTGCAATTAAACAATTATCCACGGATATACATCTTCTAAGCTCGTTTCAGGCATTCCAAATCTCTTCATGTATTCCGAACATTTGTAGTGTTTTTGAATCTTCAATCTTCAATCTTTTAATACTATCGCATCTTTTTGTTTTTCAGTACACTTATATTTCACGTATATTTCATTGTTTTGTGTGTTTAGCTGGCGTGGTACTTGGACGTTTTGTTTTTTGATGGGTTTGTACCTTTCGCTTTCCAGAGCGGTAGACACTTTGTATCGCTTTCCTTTTTAATATTGGCATCATCAACGTATATAACTGGCGTCGTTGTAACTGAAAATTGTAAGCACAGTATTCCGTTTAGAAAGCATATTATCAGTTTTAGGAATATTCAAATAGAAGTATGTTCATATTTGTTAAAATAAACATTACAAAATGAGTTTTTTATTTGTAATAATCACTGGTTGTATTATTTTATTGGGTTTTAATTGACTATCTTAATGATATTCAGCGTGGAACTGTGTATGGAAAAAGAGTTTAGTAGTTTGCTATTAAGTCACTTTGACCTTTGCATATCGATTTCGAGTTATTATTTTGTGGTGTATCCTTTTTCATCAGTGATCTTCACAGGTGTTGAATAAGGTCATACGCTAGTTTATGTAGTGTCGTGTGTTTGATCGTGTAACACAAGAAAGAAGTAAGAACAGAAATAATATATATCATTAACTTCAATAAACCGGAGGCTTATGACTTCAATAAAGCCAATCTATGCCTGAATGAGGCTCGTGGCTTCCATAAAGCTGACAAGCATCTACCATGTCTACGCGAATCTCTCGGCTTCAACGACGCATTCCACCACCTAGTTGAGGTTTCTGGCCCTAAAAGGTATTCTGGTATAAACTGACTTCAATGAAGCTGTGACGTTTCGTATACATGCCCTCGGTAGAACGTCAGCTACGTCTTAACACATCTTCCCGTGACTTTATGCAATCAGTTACTTTACCGTCTAACATGCTAAGACCTCCAAAATGTAAATGGGACCTCTTAAGCCTGGGCAGTACCGTTGAAACGTTTAATCTTAAGTGAGCAGCCAACTGTTCAAGAACTATTCCTAAAATTGTGATAACTGTTTTACATGCATGTGCATTAGATTTGACTAGCTTGCGTGTGTTTACGTTAGAGTTCAATAACAGGTCCCGCTGCGTCTTCATCACTGCCTTTATGTGCGGACCAAACTGCCGTTTTGCAGGTTTGCTGACGAAAACGTCATTTTAATAAAAATGACGATATTTCGTGCTGGCGAAAATAAATTATTTCACAGTATATACAGTCGAACCGAGCGCCACCTAAGTGAATGGCAAGACACGAACATTTCGAAGGCCATTAGCATTTTACGAAGATTCCAGATAATTTATTCCTTCTAAATTAACGTGTATCAACCAACGTGTGTGAAGTTAATGAGATCCTTTCGTGCACGTGTGTCAACATCACTCTTACCTAATAATTAATAAGCGTCTTAAAAGTTAGAAAGAATTTAGAATTATACCTGCAAGTTGAATATTTTCAGTTGAGTTATGGTCTTGTGCTGTTGGGGGGGGGGGGGGGGGGGAAACCAATTTTATGCGGTATGTTGTCCACCACCTACCCAATTCAAATGAATCTGTAGCGGCTGTGATTGATCTCGGGTAGCCTAGGTCGAGCGTGTGTAGCAACCGTTGAACTCACCGGACCAAGAGTGCATCCCACCTTCAAATGTGCTTATTACACTCACGAAAGTTGAGTCGAATTTTGAATTAAAAGTGCAATGTCAAACCATTTATATTTTAGTTTAAAATATTCAAATTGTGCATGTTTACGTGCTTTGGGGAAATAAAAGTACAGATGAAGCCCCACCACCAAGCAATCTCACATGCTTTTGATTAACACATAAACAAACCAAATTTATAAAAAAGGATTTTATACATATATTCTGAAATATCGAATACTATCGAATGCTTAATAAATCATCACTTATTTGAATATTAACTAAGATTGTCAATTACGAATGTCCATATTATTTGCTTGGCAGATATAAAACTAAGGGATGTAATTATTAATTATTACTTAATAATGACATTCGATAGTGCAACGTTCAATTTACTGACATGTCCCTTGAAATTATTATTACATGCATGCTATATATATGGATTCTAAATACAATGTATGTATGAAAATAATTCAGGGAACATAAATTTCAATAATAGTTTTATCATACAAAGTTAAGCAAGAATTATGTATAGGATTCAAGGAATGTTGCACATCTTATTTTTTTTAGTTGATATTGAACCCATTGTGTTTGACATATTCTGTTAGAACAATTGTATTATGAATAAGAACAAAACTTCAATGCTATGGTAGCGTTATGATTTTTATAAAGATTGTTGGTGTGTAAACGCAATACTGAGTACTGTCTTATAATTAAGTATTAGGTCATGCGTGCACAATAATGAACGGCACAGCGTGGCGTTATCTCTTAAAAGTAACTCGCTAAAGTGTCATTTAGCCAATCATATGATAGAGAAACCTTTTTAATAAAACGGAACTGCCTGCTGTTCTGTCAGTTCGTGTATGGACACTTTCAATCTAATCAAATAACTGTTACGACCATCGTTTTAGATGCATGTAGATTAGATATAGATATTTATAATAGAGTTGTGTGTTAAGCACATACGTATAATATAGAACACATTTAAAATACGTAAATTGAATACCCTTTCCCGTATGTCAATACGTCAATATATCGTGTTATATGGTTATGCACCTCTCGTTGAGGTACACAGGTTTCATTATGCGATTAACTGACACGTTCAGATATCCGTTAATTTAAGTGTTATGCGTGTCCCATAAGTTTTCAAATATGACAGGAGTCGAAATAAACGTTGCAATAATAATTTATTTATACGAAGACAAATAATTGCAGTGTACAACCCGTAAAGTGAAACACAATATAAGTTGTTTGCAACCGCCAGCATCCCAGTTATTATAGTAGGGTAGTATTTACAAAAAATTTCCCATGTGACGCACAGTCGGTCAGTTCCGCGAATTTATGTAAATCATACAAGAAAAAGTTATACAATTTTCCGAAGTCAGTGTTACTTAAAGTTTACAATTTTTAAAATACTGGAGTTACGTAGAAACTGCCTTGTTGGCACCTGCAGAACATCTGTTTTTTGACGAACAGCGTCGTCTAAGGTTTGATAACCAGTAAAAAAAATCTTCACAATGGGAACCTATGTAAAAGACCGAGCCAGTCCGATTGAGATAACTCGATTTTTCAGTTACTTCCCTTGGCATTCGCCACTGTGTAGGAGATTGCTCGTTGATTTTCATTGATAACATTCTCATAGCAGAGTTGTCGTTCGTGTTGATAAAGGTAAATATTAATAGAACAGCATATCTTGGGGAAACAGATTCAATAAGTGTATCAGAACGTTAATTTAAAATTAGTAATTTTACATCCATTTTATTTTTATGGACCAATGAAACAACTATATCTTTTCTCTATTTTGTTTGATATTTGTTCTCGATTTAGTAAATACATTGCGAATAAAGCATGTAATATTAACTTTTTACGTGATCACAAAACTAAAGAATGCGAACAATTTCGAACCTGCATATTGTAAACGCTGCACTGCTATGATATATATAGATATAACAACATAGTGTAAATGTCCGTCCCGCTAGCGCAGTGGTAAGGACGTTAGCTTTTTCACCTTTACGACACCGGTTCGATTCCCGCTCCCGGCGCAATGTTATATTTTGTCTGTTTTGTGGTCACCATTCCGGACAGGTGTTTTTTTCCGGATAATCTCATCCCCCGCCCGCAGAATTTGACCATATAAAAAATTAAAAAGTATTTCAGTACAAAACAAATAGATGGAAATTGCAGCTATCATTCAAAATTCGTCCCAACTGTCGTCAATCTAATCTTATTAGGTAGGAGTGCTGGACACACTCCGGGTTCCAACATTATGCAGCCTCAGCCCGGAGGTAACTCATTACCTTGGAAAACACAAATAAACAGACTGGGTGCAGCCTAGGCGCGTATAGACTCAAACAAGGCAACAAACTCAAGTGCGGACACAATCATTTAAAATTTACATATTGAATACGATATTCTAACAGAAATTACACAACCACCTAAGTGTACATACCATGTTTGATATTTCGTTCGATTGTTAGATTTCAGCATATACATGTATACGGTCATTTCGCTATTAGTTAACTTATCCATATGTTCGTGGGCGAACTCGGATAGTCAAGTGCTCATACGATTGAGCTCACATGGTCCGGCTATGTGCTCATACCTACTTTCGAGAATCATCATGAAGGTATTGCCATACTTAATGAACAGGAATGTGATCCGCCTCCCAGTTTCGCTCAATGGGTCAAGTTACCCACGGGTACTACTTCCCCGTACCCCTAAACTTTTTTCGTACCAAAAATATTTCGTACGCAAAACTTTTTCGTACCAAATTTTTTTTCGTAACCAAAATTTTCGTACCCAAATTTTTTATCGTACCCAAATGTTCGTATCAACATACACAATTGTGGTGATATAGATAGACTTAAATTGATGTTTTATATCCATCCTCTTCAAAAGCATCGTCACACCAGTACTGTCAGTACTTTGATTCTACAACGTATTACAAGTAGATCTACTAGCACCTATATACAAGCAAGTACATCATAATAAAATGATTGAAAATAATTAAATAACATCATTAAACGCATTAGGTTGCATTACATATCATTTTTTACGCATTTATAACTCTATCAATATTTAGTTTTGACCAAATCCACATATTGTGTTAAATAAGTTGGCTTTATCCATACATGAAAACACCGTGGCATGTAATAATTGTTTTCAAACCAGATATCAATGCGGCATTTTATAATTAAAGCGGGTATATACGATCTTGTCAAATATTTATTTATTAATATAAAATGTGTAAAAACTTATTATACATATATTTCAATATAAACTAAAATAAAAGTTAAGAAGAACATGTGTCGAAAAATGCTAAACAAGCCAGATATTTAATTCTGAAATCGAAAAAGGCTGTACAGCCGAATTCGCCAGCATGTATATCATGCATGTACGATGTGAATCTAAATTTAGTCTAACGGTTCATTTGAAATTCCTGCAGCGATATCGATTCATACGACACACGAACACTTACTAAAAAGACGAATGCATCGGTTATTGTAGGAAAATAATTACGAATTATCTTCGTCATAATCGGCTCGGGGCGCTAATTTGTATTTGCTGTATTTTATGAAATTCGTCTTAAATGTATCATTTTTCTTGCATATTGTGTGTTATTATAACATATTTGTATCAATATTTTACAATTCAGCACATATAAAAATCGTATATATCAGCTTTAACAATTGAATGATCATCGAGCTAAATTATATTATTACATTTGTATTCAATACTTGTTATTTTACACATAAATTGTATATATTTATTTCTGTATAAAGATAATAATTTCAGATAACTTTATAACTGATTATTTGTCCTCGCAAACATGCATATTTTATAAGTTTGTTGGAAAATATTTATGAAAAATACTTGGCCCGATGTTTTCTTTAGCTGCCGAAAGTTCGGTTCACTGACGTTCGTCATCTATATTGAAACAAGTTTTGTCTAAAATGTTGTAACTTTAAGTTGCAAAATATCTATTAATCCATACAAAATATTTGTAAGCATATGATTTAGTTTATACATGTACATTTTTTTCGCAAAGTGTATCCTATTACAATTAGCGGCCGATTTTCGAGATAAACCTTATTTTCGTAGGACAATGTTTTATTCTCAAGTTTCCTAATTGTAACTGAACTGCAGACACAGATGCCCGTGTAACGTGACACGCGGTTATATATCTATTAATGAGACGTTAAAATGACTGATACGGAAAACATTCCGTTTCCGATAAGAGGTTTGGCTAATTTTTCTCTGCTGCAATAGTAGAAGAACTTCCGTTCAAATGACTTTATGTATTGTTTTACACGTGTTAATGTCTATAATGAGTGTCTTACATGCAAGCTGGCTCGATGTTTGGTCGTTTATATCAATGCAACGTGTATCACGAATTTTACCGTTTCAAGGCAAACGTGTCAATAATATAGACCATTTCTTACTGTTAATTTGTGATGTTTATGTTTTGCCCTAAATTGCTTATCTGATATCGGACCTAAGTCGTTTTGCAACTCAACAACGTTGAATTAAATACATGTACATGAATATTTTAATTGTTTACATGCACACATTCTATTCTTTATCAGCTTGTATTGCCGTAGTGTTATTTTGTCTTTGCGATCTCAGTAGGTTTCTTTTTTACGGTGTAGTTTATACATCTAAAATGTTTTCATAGAACAATTAAGAGCTTTGTCTCTGTATTTTTGTTGTGTGTTCGCTGCGTTTGCGACACGTAATTCGCGCTTTGGGCATTCAATGCACCAGTTCAACCGATTTTTATACACGTATACAATGCTTATAATTTGTACAGATTGCGTTCCTATATATTGTAAGATTTTATCATTTTATGTACGTTTATATAATAACAAAGTGTTAAAAAGGTGTTTGTCACTTGCATACTTCAATATTGTTTATAAACTTTCATTAAGCCCATATTTAGAATGCATATGATATGTAGTAAACTAAAACCAAATGTTAATAAGTGTAATTAAAATGCTAGACAGTCGTTATCTTTATGTAAGCACGATTAATCATCGTTCGCTTTGTTTTTGTCCGCCAGTTAGCCATAAGCATGATAGCCGTTAGCAAGTGAGACAGGTACATGTAGCATGGTAGGTTTTAGGATATTAAAGGGTCATTAAGGGAGAAATGTGGACCTTAAGAATTCACTTTGGGACTTTTTACTAAAAGAAACAAGTTCTAGGTTAGTCATAGTAGAAATCCTGTTAGGGGTTTTAAGAATGCTATGGGTCTTTCTGAAACAGTGTATTTGTACGGTTAAGTAAATAACGATAAGATGTTCAAAGTAAATTAGTGTCTATTACAAAACATATGACGTTCAGGGACTGTAAAATAGGGACAGATTATGAAATAAATTGAACGATTTTTTTCTCCATCAAATCAAAAGAAAACAGTGATAATGTTTTGTGAAAAGTTTCTTTGCAGAATACATATACAACTGTGTTTTTGGTCTTTGTATTTGGTGTTTTAGAAAATACATCTATGCCACCTTAAAATGGCCCTACATTACACATTATGAGAAAATTCAACATTGATGCATTACAACTTGCACCACGCTTTGCCTGTAATTAACACTGCGCATAGAAATCACACAAAAATAGGTCAAATCCTTACGTCGTTATAATACCACATTGTTTAATTCATATTGGTAATGACTCATGTCTTTGGGCCATGGTGAGGAATTAAATTGTTCGAAAAACTGAAGACTAAGAACAGCGACACAAAGCCAAACATTACAAAGCAATAAACCAAGAAATCAAGAAAAGCATGAAAAACGAAGAGCAAACGTGTTTTGAAGAACATGACCAGGATATTGATGAAAAGCTGAATCACAACAACAGCGAGTAATAATATCAGCTGGTGAAAGATCTAACTAGCAGTAAGCAGGGGCGAACCACCACAATCCATGACAACATATGCTTAGGCGATGCACAGAATACTGAGTACAACTGCACAACTACAACACCACAGGAGTCACAGATGCCTATCCATTAACTAACAACGACTACCACCCATTTTTCGTGAAGAAGTAAAGCAAAAACGAGATTGCATACGAAGGGGAAGTCGGCAGGAGTTGACAACATCCGATGAGAGCGAACAATCAATTGCGCTTAACTGACAATTTGCAACAGATCCGGAATACAGAGGAATGGGCCACTATTAGGCGGTACAACATCAACGCCAACCTGCCAAGGCCATTTGACACATGTGCAACCACGAGGGAACATCCAGCATTGGCGACAGAACAATACAAAACTAACGTTTATTCAATGATATATATGACCTAGCCGTAAGCAAAGGAGTTAAAGAACCTAGTGGAGCGATTGGATACTAGTAAAACGTGCACAGCCTTCGGCATGAAGATCAGTGCAGAGAAGACCAAACTAGAGATCAACAACACCAACGGAATGCTACCTGATATCAGGGTATATGACGAGAAGCTAGAAATCGTTAGCAGCTTCAAACACATGAGGGCAATAGTAACATATGAAGGATCCAAGCTTATAATACTCCCCATACTCGCACAAACCACAGTAGCGCTCACAATATAAATACAAAGAAGTGAAACTCCAGCTACTGGAGCAGTATTGAATTATTATCATAAACAATCAGTTGGTCCTTTATATAAGGCAAGTGACCAATTGCCCAAACAGTACAAAGCAGCACAATACAAAACAACATAAACACAAATAAGAATAAAGCTGGGGTCACCGCCTTGGAACAGTCAATGCAAAGCATTGGGGGTTTAAACCGGTTTTAGAGCGCTCAACCTCACACTTGGCCCAGCAATATTCATGTTACATTTAATTGTAAATAAAAATTAACCTCATAGCATTGTAACTCAAATTAAACAATAATAAAAGGGAATTAAAACGCATTCAATTTAATTATCATTTAATTACTCAATGGTAGGAAAGATACCAGAGCAAGAGAGTTACAATTTTTTGAGGCACGATGAAATGAAACTACTAACAAGTATCTACTACATTCCTTCTTTATAGAAAAAGATTTAAAAATATAGCGTCATAAAGTTAATATTTCAGATCATCATCGCGCAAATACAGGAAGAAGGAGCAATAATGGGTGTAAAGGATCCATATTACATACCTTTGTTGTTTATGCGATTGCTAAAAAAATAAATCTAACAAGAAACACCTATCAGAGATGAAATGAAATGAAAATTGAACGATATAAAACCAATGACCTATGCACGAAGATTACAACAGTGAAAGTGGGTCGTATGACTTCTTCAGGGGTGTATACATATATGCGTTAACGATTCTCCAGTGCGAATTCACAATAGAACTATTGTCATGTAAAAACCTGCAGCCACAGGAAACAACTTCATGATTTATGCCATGTGCTTTAGACTGGCGCCCGCGGTGTTTGTGATATAAATGAAATTGTAAAAAATGAGGTTAACTTTTTGGAGTTATGTGTCGTTTTATTTATTGTATTTATTAATTTATGTATATTTAAATTGTATAATAAACAGACGCCTGTGAAATTCATGATTCAATGTACGATGTGAGTCTAAATGTAGTTTATCAAGTAGATTTGTTCCTACGACACAAAGACACAATTATGTTCAACAGAGACAAATGCCAATAATATCACTTAATGATTCCAACTTTTAAGAGAAGAAAGATATAGTGAATCGAAAACCATCAAGCACGTGTTTTTAAGTACATCAGCATCATATCCTTTTGATAAAAACGAGTTAATTAAATTAAAAAGTTTAATATGAACATTTCCTTTAACATATTTTAATTTGCGGACACGCTTCAAAACATCTCCATAAAATGATGGATGGGAAATTCCATTTTTTAAATGCCATTTTAAAGAAACATTATATTTCGAAATTGAAACAACATACTTTGAGTGAAATTTAGCGAATTTACTTCTCAGGTTATGATACAAAAAGCCTTGTTTTAGCAATTTCTTTGTTAATATAAGATTACAATCATTAAAATCTTTAATACATGAACATGCTCTGGCATAAGGTACCAACTGTGAAATGTAAATACCATAGGAAGGACCTTTAGGGATGTTGCCATCTAGGAACGGAAAATTCACAATATCAAAGTTAAAGTCGACCCGTTTGTCGTATAAACTAGTTTAAATCATATTATTATTAATAGTAAGATGTAAGTCTAAATACGCAGCGTCTGTATTGGATTGAGACGATCTATTTAAGACTAGTTCGTTTGGGTAGATTTTGTGAATATATTGTTCAAATAATGGATTATCTAAATTAAGTATGTCATCAATGTATCTACTGGTAAGGTTAAAACATTGAATCAAATCTAGTTATTTAGTTTTAGATAATTCTAACATAAATTCGCTTTTATAACAATATAAAAAAAAAGATCAGCTATAAGTGGGGCACAATTAGTACCCATAGGAACGCCAATACTTTGTTTAAATATTGTACCATTAAATTCAACAAACAAGTTATCCAGAAGAAAAGTAAGTGCTGTACAAAAGTCAAGACCAGTCCAATTGATGTAATTTTCTAATATCTGATTAATAAAAAAGCTGTTTTAGTGTTTAAAGCTAGATATGAACACTTCTCTCTAGCAAAAGATTTTTCAATCAAAGAAACAAGTTTGGATTTTATTAAAGCGTGAGGAATCGTTGTATATAATGTAGAAAAATCATAAGTGCTTACTTGTGACACCTTATATTTTTTCTTTTCAATTTTATCAATAATTTCTTAGGAGTTTTGTATTGACCAAAATAGGTTAATATTACTATTTTCATAAACTTTATTACAATATTTAGCTATATGGTATCTAATAGCACTCAATGCAGAAGTAAGATACACTGATAATTGCTTGGTGGTACAAGACACTGAATTAGCGATAAAACGACTTTTATATGGCGTTTTATGTAATTTAGGTATCCAGTAAAGTGATGGCAATTTCCTGTCAGTAATATTGATAATTACATTTAATTTTTTGCATTCGGCAATATGGTCGACAATAATTTCATTAGGTTGCTTATTGTAATCACAATATGGTGTAGTTTGTGAAAGTTCTTGTGAAATAGTTTGAACATAAAACACTCGTCGTATTATAATTACATTATTAGCAGCCTTATCAGCAGGAACTATGCCGAATTTAGATTTTAAGTCTTCGAGCAATTTACAAAGATTTTGTCTATTAAATTTAGGTGAATGTGGTAAGGCCAAAGGATTTGTATCATAAAAATATATTTTATTCATCGCCATACTAAATATTTTTGTTTTCCAATCATTGAGTTCAGTAATTTCAGCATTTTCTTTCCTGCACCATTTAGTGCAATAATCCTGTAAGGATGCTACGATTTTCTTAATGCAGTCATCAAAATCAACAGGAATAGGCAATCTATACTAAGGGCCTCTGCGTAGTAAATTGCTAAGGTTTTTATTTTGAATGAAATTAAGGTCCCCAGTAATAACATGTCCAACTGGACCATATATATATTTGGAACTAGAACAGTCACATGATGTAGGACAATTTCTTATTACATTAATATCTGTGGAAATAGAATTATAATTAAAAACGATACTTCTTACAGGTTTACTATATTTGTAGCAAATAAGTGGTGATTCAGTATTGCGGAAATAAGGGGGAATCAACCGACGTACGTTTTTATCATTGAATATTTTTGGAAGGTCAATTAAATCACAAACCTCAAGACCATCTGGAAGTACGAATGTATAGTCCTCAGCTCAAAGTACAGACTGATGTGGGCCCTAGTCATGTCAATTTTTTTGGTTACTTGCGAGTAATGGATACTTCCATTGGACTTTTTTTTCATGTTATAATTATCTTTCAAATTGTGTTTGCAACGAACAATTTATTAGAGTTCTGTGTTTATACACGAAGGGAAGTGAAGCCAAGATTGTGTTTTTGTTTGAAGAGAGCATTTAACAGAAACAAATGCGAGTCATTTGACGAATTCGTCTGAATTATTACAATACGTTCGATACGGCACCAAATGTCTCTATCAAAGCAATGATGCATTTTGAACATAGTTCGTGTAATTATCATGCATGTTTCTTATTTATGATCATTGATGGTGATGTTTGTAGTTGCCTCGATGCTGCTCCGGCTTCGGCGTGCGTCTCTGTCTGTTTGAATCCGCCTATCCGTAGTTTTTTGTCAAGTGTTTGTATATTGTTGTTTAATGTTCCCAAAGTGCTACATTCGTCATTGTTAGTCTGTTTATACTAGAACTACTGCTGTAGCTACCATGGCTGCTTCTGCTGCTTCTTCCAAACATAATCACTAAAAATTTGCCACACATCTCGCGAGTTATACTCGTTAAATAGTATGTACGCAAGTGATAGGAGTTCAGATTCCAATGACTTTTTTTAACACGTTATATTCCGAAACATGTTATCACCAACAAATGGTCGTTTAATGTATACTGACATTACCAATTGCCATAGTATACAGCATTTGCAAACGAAAAAAATGAGATTGTATTTTACAGTTTCAACCCGTAATTAAATAGAATATCAAGTAAATTCTGATATAGAAATGTATTTGTTTTTAAATATCTAATGATGATAAGCATATGATCGGGTCGTGTTTGAACCTTCAATAAGACCGTATCATCTCCGCGTTTTACTGAGATTAAAGACAATGCACTACAATTGTATTCAAGTTAAATTACTTGGTATGCTTACCAGAGCACCAGAACTCTAACTTCGAGGCGCCCTTTCAAATAGTTGTTAATGCATGTAAATGTTTTCCTCTAGTAATTTCAGTTAAGTACACACGATTAAAGCAAACCCATCGGACATATTTATCATTGACAATGCCCGATGATACTGGCTAATAGCTTCATGGAAATCAAATACCTAGTCGTTAATGTGCTAATGACATGCCACACGAACATTTGTTAAAGATAACAATTATCCGATTTTTTTATTAGAATAATGGTTAACTTTTCAAATAGTTTTCATATGTTCAATATGATATAAATGCTCGTTTAGATATGAATATTGATTAAGTGCATTACTTTTTGTTTGGATATGTTTTATTTATTGGCACATGTACGAATCATGATTCATTTCTTAGTCTCAGCACAGTGTCAGATACATTCAATACATTTGATGCAATTACTTTGCTTCATACAAGACGCGACACTTTCGATACTTTTCAAAACGTGTGTGAAACTGAAAGAAAAAATGGATGCAGGAAAAGTAAATTATTTTAAGTGAATATAAAATATAATCGTGAAAACATCGATCTTTGACAAAGTGTATTTTTTCATATCGATAACTTGAGTGACCATATTAAAACAAAACGCATTGTATTTATATAATCATAATCGATATAAAAGTGAGGTTACTTCTGTTAACGGATGGAAATGAATCAACAATATTCACAAACATGTGTTTACAAGACATTACTTAACAAACATTAAAACACACTAATACAACATAGCTACACATTATGACGCGTTCACTTAGCAAAAACAAACATGTGTAAAATCCCTTACTAGAAACATTTAGACACTTGATATGTACACATGAATCGAATTTTCATAACAACTGATGGCAAGATGTATCAGCACGTTTATATAAAATCTTTTTTTCATATTGCTCGATGAGTAGATTTGAAGTGATCATACTCTAATTGATCCAATTTTGATATGTGATGTTGGTTAGTGAAATGAAACCAACTGCATCAAGATAATGAGGTCTACTACAGTATCATTAAACTGAAGCTGTTCAACTAATGACACATTTTTGTCAACTTAGATGTTTATAACAAAGTGCCATAAACGTCATGTGTGTTCCTCATTTGTCTCATTTATTTGTCATTATGTTGATTCTTTTACAATACTGAATAATCACAGTTCATCGTAGTAAAATGAATTTAGAATGTCACTTAACTATGTTTTGAAATAACGATGGTATAAAATGAAGGAGGCATATGTTCATATTTGTATGAATTAGTGCTTGATCAATTCTGAGATACTCGCAAAATCGTGAAACTGCGATGTAACGTCGCATTTAATTCAATGAAGAAAACATATCATATCTTTTATATATCGCTTATACGCGTTCATAGGATGGGAGAGGCCAAAGTAACCATTTAAAAAGATTAAAAGTAGATCCTTTTGCACATGTATTAACACGTGCATTTCTGTTTTCATTAAATCTCCTTTTCCGTTTAAACTCACGGTTTTCGCTTTTTTATCAAATTGCGCGATGCTTGTAATAATAACACATGTTGATTTCAAATTCAAATAATTGTAATGTGCATATTTGTGCGAAAATTGCACGTTTTAGCCAAATTTGTCAATAAGGTACTGACTGATCTTTTCAATGAGGTGTTTTCCCGGACGTTAATTAATTCTGTTCGTTACGATTCGATTCGATTGGATTGAAGTTGAGATTATTTATTAATCAATATTTAATCAATATTTAACAATTTCAAATATAATCAAACAAATATCATATTATAAATATATATTATATAAACCCGTTTTAACGTAGCACATTTACGGGTAAATTTTATATTAAACAGAACAGAACAGTTAATTGAATAAATCAAGGCCTCCGGCCCATAATACATAGCATAATGGCATAATACAATACAATTTAAGAGTTGTGCCCATGATATATAACACAATAACATCAAAATTAATAATACAGTTTCAAAAGTTGTGTAATTTTACATTTCGAAAGGCGAATGGCAGGCTTTTCGGAACTCCTAAGACATAAGATCCGTTTTCGCAATACGTGGCTCAGTTTTAAAAGCACGTCCAATAATATGACGAAAGTATTCGCATAAATGAAAAAAAAGTCTAGATAACAATTACAAAGATTATGAAAAATAAGAGAACAAGTTGGAACTCGGAACTCCTAAGATATAATACCCGTTTTCTCAATACGTGGCTCAGTTTTAAAAGCACGTCCAATAACATGACAACAGTATTGGTATAAATGAAAAAGAAATGTCTTGATAACAATTACAAAGATTATGAAATAAAAGAAAACAAGTTGGAACTCGGAACTCCTAAGACATAAGACCCGTTTTCGCAAAAAAAGTTGTGTCAAGCTCAATGTTCATGAGATATCAATAACATCAAGTGGTACACATAAAGAGAGATTTTCCTAACAATATCAGCATCCTGAGAAGACATCAGTACATAGAAATCTTGAGGATCAGTACCATGTGTATACCAGTTAAACAAATATAAATTCTAACATCATCATATTTATGACATTTAAAAAAGGCATGAAATTCATTTTCAGTTCTGTGCGTTACGGAGTATAGCACAGAACGTATGTCTAAACATAACGCACCGCACAAAACAGGTATATGTGCGGTTCGTTCATGCGTGTGGTTGTCACGTGAGTGATGGTCACTCAGGTGGACACAGGCGGGAATTTGCACGGGGTGTTGATTGTTTGGTCAGTTCTACGCTAGACTTCGATCAGTAAACTTGTCTTCGTGTACAAATCCTACATCGTGTTGTCGACCTAAGCAGAACACAGGGTGTCCATGCTGCAAGATTTGGAACGCATCATAGAAAAGATAAGTGCTAAAAGAAACGTAAATCTGTTAAATCCGTTATACTGAATCTCGAGCATAGTATCGAGTGTTACGAAGTAGTAACAGAGTTGAAACGATGTATAGTTCAAGTAACAATTTGAGCACAAGAGAATCCGATCAATTTACAAATAAAAATATTGATGGCACGCGACCGAAAATTCACAGGTCATTAATGGTAGAACACGACAAAAGCTTTCGAACTTACCGGGGAATAAATTGCTATTCTTTGTGGTGTTGTATACATTCTATATGTATATGTGTAAATGTTTTGCGAGTCTGATGACGTAATGTTATTTGCAGAAAAATACAAGGTAGAGGCGATGGCATATAAAAAGGCGGAAACAACGCCACGCGGCGCTCTTGACGGGTCATATCAGAAGCCGGAAGCTTCATCTAACATCGCAACACAAGGGGCTAAAACTCAATTACCATTGAGACGCACAGGACTATGTTTCGCATGTGGCGAACCGGGTCATCGGAGAGGAGCAGCTGGATGTTCAGCAAACAGCTCGACCAATAAGTTAAGTTAATTATGTATAGAACCCCGTTATCAGAAAATGGGTAGTTTCGTGTTCGTCGGAAAACGTAACGTACAGAAAGTTCCTAAAGTCGAACGTGATCAAAAGGATCCATGTATAGTTCGCCGGTAAGTTGAAGGAAGGCCCACGCGGTTAAGTAGCAGGAGACTACTGATAGTAAGTACATTTTCGATGTAGTAAATGGCGGTTATAAGTTTATTTTTTTCCGTCGGAAAACGGCAACGTACAAAAAGATCTGTCTCAATGTATCAAAAGGATCTTATTATAAAACTGGATCAAAAGGATCATAGTATAGAAATTGATGCTAGAAGCTCGCCGGAAAAAAAGAACGAAAGCCCATGTAGCCAAACTGTAACAGGCTTCGGATGGTTGTTACATTTTAGATGTAGTAAATTGCGGTTATATGTTTCCTTTTCCGTCGGAAAACGGTAACGTACAGAAAGAGATAAAAGGAGCAATTGATCAAAAGGATCATAGAATAGAAATTTATCATAAAGGAAAAAATCATAGAAAAAATAAATAAATATATATATTGTTACCGGAAGTTTGTCGGTTAGTAGACTGAAAACCCACGTGACATTTATCATGTTGTCAATACGCCCGTTAATACGTTTATAGTCGTATTTAATAAGAATGGGAGGCCTCGATATATTTAAAATTATTATTTATTTATTTGTTCTACTTTCGATATTAGAGGGGCGTATCATGATATTGATACATTCACGAACGGTGTGGTTTGAGCTATCAAGAGAATAGCAGGCAGTGTTAGGTTGTTATAAGCTTATATTTGGCACGATAACGGCCGATCATATATTTATTTATTTGTTCTTCTTTCGATATTAGAGGAGCGTATCATGATATTGATACATTCACGAATGGTGTGGTTTGAGCTATCAAGAGAATGGCAGGCAGTGTTAGGTTGTTATAAGCTTATATTTGGCACGATAACAGCCGATCATATATTTACTAAAACTCGTTAAAACTAAAATGAGGTGTACTAGCATTCTTACGTCAAATTGACTTAAAATAGTTATTTGCTTTTGTGATGTTGGCATACATCACAGTGTAGAATATGAAAAAACATTATATGCTAGTGACTAGACGAGTTTGGATGTTAACTGGCTGAAGAAACAGTATTTTGATTCCTTCTCAGAGAGTAGAATGGCTCAGGCATGTGATCGATATGCATAAAATGCAGTTTTTCATAATTAAAAATTGAGTAGCTAGGCTAGAAAAAAGTATTGATTCGATGATCTATCTAATTTATCAAACGAAAGAAAAAGTAGTACTAAAAGATAAATTAATAGCTAGTCTTGTAGGGCAGATAATTTCCTTTCAGAGTGTGATTGTAAATAAAGTTTGTGATAACAATGCATATATACAATTGCATAAATACCAGAGCTAGTTGGAAAGCTCCCGTTATTGTAACGTCGCAAGCTATTTCCAAACTTAGATTATGGAAAGAAAGCACTAGGCAGTTAATCAACGGTGGAAAGATTTCAAACACAATCAGTTTTGTGTGTGTAATATATTTGCTGATGCAAGTACCACACGTTATGGTTTATGGAGGTTTTATAGAAAGTTGTAGCTTTAATGTAGATACAGGCGAAATGACTGTCAAGCTAACGATTTTCATAAAAATAAAAAAGCAAATTTATTTTCAATTTGTTTTATTCCAATGACGAAGAGAGTAAATGTATGTACTCGTGGTCTTTGAGACCCGAAAATGAGAAAATTGGAATGTACATGATCTTAATAAAAAGAGCAACCTGTTCCCGGAAGTGAACAGATTATTGACGAAAAGAGATAAGTTATTCCTGGAAGTGATTACTATATTACACTGTTAAAATCAAGGAGGTACACTGCCAGTGTTTTTATAAACGAAACAGGTAATGAATATTGTGATTTAATATGAAGTCAATACATTAAGCCACCGGAAGTTGGTTTTCAAGATAAACCGGATAAGTATTCCGTCGTTCAATATGACGTAAGTAAAATTTCTTATGATCAAGAAAATGCCTTGCATACGGCTAGAAAAGGTATGTTATTGCTCCAGGAAGTGAGCAGAAAGAGTTTGCTATGGTCCCCGGAAGTGGACATAGAGCCCAGTAGATTGCTCCCGGAAGTGAGCAGAATTTGTAGGCTATGGTCTCCGGAAGTGGACATAGAGCCCAGTAGATTGCTCCCGGAAGTGAGCAGAGATGCTCCATGAAGAGAGCAGAGAGTATGCTATGGTCCCCGGATGTTATGTTATATGAAATGTTTTAAATGCTTTGCAAAATTCGTACATCAAAGTGTATTCAGACAATAAAATGTAAAATCTATATTATTAAATGGTAGTCAAAAGAAATAGCTTTAGATTTAAATATGTAGTGTGGATACTGGATTCAATGAAAAGAGGCAGTGGGTGCCTTAGTTCAATATGGGGAAACAATGTAAACTGGTTAGTTCAGAAACTAGGTTGGTATCAATCTGTATCAATAAGATGATATCGGAGAAAGCAAAATGCATCATTGTTGTTCCAAAAAGGGGCAGTTCGCCTTATTGGCTAATGTTGATTTGTCATACGGACACATTGTGAAATATTGCAAAAAGTTTGGTAGAGACTGTATGATTCCAGGTTGTTTTGGTAACACTAGATTATCATTAAATAAGATAGCGTTAAGATGCATATCACAATACAGTTATTGATGTATAGTACATATGTTTGACAGGAAATGTTTTGAGAGGTACTCTGAAGGAGCGATTAGATGGCTCGGGCTTGCATGTGCTTCGAAGAGATCAGATGGCGGACAGAATGGCTAAGTAAATACTTAGAACAATCAAGAGCAGACAATACGGTGAAGAAAAGAATTCTTCATGTGCACATTTCAAATACTGTGAAGAAAATGTAGTCGCCATGCCAGCCTAACATATATCAGTAGTAATGTACATGGCTCAATTGATGGGTCGAGGAAATCTAATAACGTTTTTTACATCTGTGTTTTACAGTATTAAATGGATCCATTCTATTAATAGTGTACATGATCCAAAGAAAGATTTAACAAACTATTATAAGAAGCTTCAAAGCGTGTTTGTTTCAAACCATCTCACAAGAAAGATTTATCATGTACATGTGCATTCATTAGAGATGATACAAACATTGTGTTTGATATAAGGAGATTCCTCTGTTTTCATTGATTGATCATTTTTGGGTTATGCATGTACATGTATCATGAATATTAACAAATTAAGTGAGTTTCATTGTAATGACCTACAATTGAAATCTGATCACTTTGTTATTGATGTACGCCATTATAATACTGGCATGTATACGAATGGTTCGGATATTATAATTGCAAAATGTACAACTACAACTTCCCATATGGCGTTTTATTAACAAATATGTAATTAGAAAATTGGTCAGATGAATCAAATGATTTTTGTTCAAACCAGTTATTGGTTATATATATGTAATAATTTAGACTAGCTAACGCCGAGGGCGTGTTTTAGAGATGTTTGAAGCGACATGGTCGATGGAAGTCTGATAGGGCTAAAGATGAGTACATTGATGATTCTCTAGACAAAAAGCTTTTTATCACTAGACAATTGAAATTATAATTGATTTGCGGTTCGAATTTAAAACCGTACTAACCTTTGTTTTTGTTCTATCGCAAGCCTTGCCCAATGCAAAACGTGTTTTGTTTTGTGCTTAGTTGTGTGAAGACTTTTCAGTTCTGTGCGTTACGGAGTATAGCACAGAACGTATGTCTAAACATAACGCACCGCACAAAACAGGTATATGTGCGGTTCGTTCATGCGTGTGGTTGTCACGTGAGTGATGGTCACTCAGGTGGACACAGGCGGGAATTTGCACGGGGTGTTGATTGTTTGGTCAGTTCTACGCTAGACTTTGATCAGTAAACTTTTACTTTTTTAAATTCGAACCGCATTAGTAGTAAATTGGCTCAAATGACATGTTATGTTTGTGTTACATAATGTTTAGTTACATGTTAATATTGGTTGTTTTCAGGTACAGTTTTCCAGAGTTATTTTACATTGGGCTTCTGATGAATTTTTATCTCTGGTTTTTACCCTGGCCTTGAAAACACCAATTAAGGACACAATACTAAAAGTGATGTATACACATTATAGTTATAATTCGTTATATAATTTATAGATCGAAAATTGTCCTGTCATGGTTGTACTACGATTGTTCTTGATTGCTATATGATACGAATATGTAATATTCGTGGATGTGTGTTGTCAATAAACTGATCGCAAGCCTTGCCCAATGCAAAACGTGTGTTTTGTGCTTAGTTGTGTGAAGACCAATCAATAACTAACGTGTTTAAATTTTGTAGGCAATAGCTACATATACGGTTTTCTTTCAATATACCACTATGTCAACCGAGTTCAATTTTTAATTCATGAGTTGATAATCTAAATCTGGACATGGCTGCACGCTATTTGAATTAAATATAACTTATGACAAGTATTTCTCAACATTTAACAGACTTTTGAAATGCCTATAGTGATAACATCTACTCGAATTTTCAACAGAAGCGTGCCAGTCTTGCGTACAGCAGTCGATAACACGCTGTCTAAATATTCTAATAAAGCTATTTATGTTTCCGACATCTTGACTTATCTATGAACCCAAAGCCGTATTTGTATAAGAGAGTTTTAACATTGGTTACCCAACATTTTCTGCCTACATCGTCAAGTGATTTTAACATATTGTGACAATGTTTTGGATATCTGTGTAATGGCATGGTTAATTAAGTACACCAGTATCGAATACAATTGATAAAGTATGTCGTACATAAAAGTAATCTACCACAGTCCCCTAGAACCATACACGTGTTTGGGGTTTTTGCAACATGTAGTATATGTTTGCAATATTTGTTTTGAACAGTTTCAATAAAATCCACGTATTCATAGCCCCAAATTTGGGACGCATAACAAAGAATTGGCTTCACCATAGAGTAAAAAAAATGAGCCTGGAGTTGAAAAATAGCCAAAAGGTTTCTGAAATGTTTTGATCGAAAATAGAGCTCTTTGAGCTTGTGATACTAGTTTTGAGTGGGCAGACGACCATGAGAGACCTGATGTTAGCAATATACCTAAATATTTATAAACAGAAGATACTTTGATTTTATTTCCACGATAAAACCAGTGTTCGTATTTGCGCAGCGGACCGCCATTTCGAAAAACGGTTATCTCAGTTTTGTCCAAATAAATTTCCATACCAGATTCATAACAAAACAAAACGACACGTGTTTAATTATTCGCTTGTTTTCTTTTTAAACTAACATGATGTATAAATACACAGTTTTCTCTTCCATCAAGTTTATATAGTACATATTGTGATACAGACGTTCCAGCCATATTAATAGAGCATCTACAGAATCCGCCAGATTGTATACAAAAAGTCATCTTTGACTCAAATCAATTAACGATCGGGTCTATGACATGTTTGCAATTATTGCGTGCCTTTATTCAAGCGCTGCTAATCAATCAACAGCTGTATGCGACCCGAAACGATGTAGAGCCAGACGAACAAAAGAACGTGTGACAAGTTTGACTTGAACTGTGAAAACAGTGCGACATCCGATAATTCAACTCTCATGAATTTGAGCCATCCGACGGAAATGCATGTGAATTATAAAGCAATAACAAATTTGGTGCTTCCAAGAGAGTTCGAGCTAACGTTTTTGTAATTTTTACATAATGTTCAATTGGCAGCTGTCTTTCTTTCAATAAAGAACGATTGGTTCCCTGGTGCATAATACATGTAAATTGTATACAGTAAGTTAATTAAAATTTGATTGCCGTCGATTGGTTACAAAATAAATGCGGCAATGATAGTCGGCTTTGTACAGGTGCTAACTGCTATTGTATCATACTTATTTAATCAAGGTGGTTAATTTGATTTACTTAAAACATTCAATATAACACAAATTAAAAATGTTGATCGCACGATAAATTAAACATTATTGCAAGTGCAAACATATCATTTAAAGAACCTTATCTCTTTTTTTTGATTGTATTACACTTATAAATGAACATGGACTCATAGACGCACACACGAACGTTCGAAATATGTATACTGGGATTGAAAAATTATACTTAATTCACTGAAGACGACAATTGACATCTCGCCTGGACGATAATCGTTCCGCCCACGTAATCACGTGGCTTAGCTTTTTGAAAACCTAGACAAGCTAACACTTAAGTTATACCTTTGCATATAGATTGCCTATAGATTATGCGATATTCCAAATGATTTGCAATGACTTTTTTCACCCCCTATAACACTGGTGAAATGGGTTTGTGTCATACATTTTTGTTCATTTTTTTCTTCAATATTTTATTCTCGAAGCATCACGCTTGAAACAAGTACAAAAGTACAAATATCTTATATTTGCAGATAATGTGTAGCTAATAACGAATAAAGTAAGGAAAAATAGTGATGAACGATGAGGGCTTTTCACAAACATTTTGGAAAAAAAGAGAAACAAAAGAAATTAGTAATACATAAACACATATACACAGGTATTTACCCACGTTTTTTACGACAATACTTGCGAAAGATTGTGTCCGTATGGATTTGACTCGAATAGCGCGTTATAACTGGAATTTCGCTGAAGTTATACACGCTTTCTGCCGCCGAGCGGTTACCGAAATCCCATATGTTATTACGTACAAAAGTGATATTAATAATATTAAACATTGCTTACGAAACATTTGTCAATCATTATAATTGAAAGTGCAGAGCAACAAAACGGTGGTGTCTATACCTTTTTTTTATCAAAATAGTAACATAAAATAGTTTGTACTTGTTTCTGACATGAACAGCGATTTATAAAGTTGATTTATTTAAGTTACTCAAACACAATTATTCCCTTTAAGTTTCATATATACGTGATATAATTCATACTAAGTATTGCTTATATAACATTTTTAGTTTATGAAATAAATGCACTTTCTATAAGGGTGATTTCGGTAATTGTTGGTTAATCTACTCATTAAATCTTCCACTCGCACTCGTCAAGACCACATTTTCGCGTTGGAAATTGAAAACATTAAATTCCTCTTACTTATCTATCTGTTTACCCACCTTCCGCGAAACATAACCTTATTTACAACGTTTCTTTTCATTTCCTTTTTTTCGAACAAAATAAACGAAACTTGTTAAATAAATGAGAACTTGGCATTCAGCTTGTATAGAAAATGGCGGACAGGTCGTTCTCAACCGGCGCGCACGATTTATCGATCGTTGATTGGTCGATCGATATTAAGGTTATATTACACTAATTCATTGTGTATCCCTCCGTGGTCCATTCGAAAGTAGTGCCTATTTCTAAAGAGTTCCTTTTCTCTTCTTGAATATAAGCCATTTAACAATGTGAGACATGTCTTTTGTGGTTATTTGTAATATCTTGTATGTGTCTGGAGTACTTTTATGCCTTGGATTGGAAGCTAACTTAAAAGATGGACTTTTGAGGGTGGGTTTTCTATTGTGTGGGGCTTTTGTCGAAATTAGGATCCCGAAACACGTTGTTCTACGGTGGGTTCATTCGACAGCGATTTACTTTCTTAAAAGTTGCGAGACGGTATGTTTTTGATTGCAATTATTGGAAGAAGACAGATCCATTTTTAAAATGATACCAGGTTCGGAAAAATTGCTACGTCGAAAAGGCAAGAAAAATGCTGTGAAAGTTATCAGTTTTATAATGGGACCCTATGGGAATCGGAATTAGTGTAATATAACCTTAAACAAGCACATTTACTGCAATGTCAAGGTCACATGGATTTGTCTGCAAGCGAGACAAGTAGAACATGAATTTTAATGAATGTTTTGATGATTTGGGTGCTAAAATAGATGAGAGATGTCAATATTTTGGTTCAAATGGATGTTTTAATTGGTTTTGGACTGTTCAGGATGGGAGGGGGACCTGGTATGGACAAGTAAGGGTTACATTTCCAACAAATCTTGAATGTAAATATTATTATGTCCAAAGATTGAAGTTTCAGGTGGAGAGCAAGATGAAAAATATGCAAAATCACATGAATGCAACCCATTTATGCCATTTTTCTCTTTGTTTGTAGGCCTGATCATTTGTCCCTTGAGCCACAGACGGTCAACAATCCGCTAGCTGTCTTGCTCTGACTGGTGCACTGGACATGATTTAAATGAGAGGCATCATACTGATTGTTTAATTCAAACATTAATTTCAGTTTGTTCGTTAAAGTACTAACTTAGCTGTGTATTTACAGTGGACGTAGTGGTGCGTCGCATGAGGTAGACTAGGTATTTCCATATATTCAGTATGTTTACAGAATAGCGGCCGGTGGAGCAACATAGCTGATGAGTTAATAGCGCTAGTTCTTCAGACAAATAACTTTGTTTTCAACCTATAAAGCATATTTAGCTGTAGGTGGGGCCATTTAGCTGTAAGATCTGGCTTTGGTTCTGTTAAGCCCTTAGAGTAATGAATTTCAGAGTGAAGACCATAGCGCCTTTTCCTATTTAAGTATCGGGCAGCTGTATGTCTTTTCAGAAATGCACATGTCTTCTTTAGCATGTCATTGTGATTGCTTTTAATAAGATAGGCAATAAACTCATAACCTTTAGAAAAAGGAGCATCTGTAAACTCAGATTTTACTATTTCAGAGTCAGCCAGACCATGATTGAGCTTAAGGATTGTGCTGCGGATGCGGCCTGTGCAGTTCCGGGAGAAAGTCACTGTCTTGGGCATTGCGGTCTGGTATCAGGTAAGCACCATTGAAAGCCTCACACTTTTGGGGGGTCTGAAGCCTTGTGCTGTCAATGCTATCTGGTTCAAGTACAATTAGAATGCATTCTTCAAGCAGTACTTCATCAGATATGGTTATCTCAAGCTTACAGTTCTCGGGCAGATATGACTTCGATGTGTTCTTGCCAGCAGAACCCCGACAGGCCAAACTAAGCGTTAAGCACTATTTTCCACAGCAACCCTTGCAGACAAAAACAATACTTAAAATTACTTTTGGCATTTAATTTCTAATTTCATTTACATCTCTTTTGTATGTTTGTTTGCTCTTTTTAACTCTGACATGCCATCTTGCTCGGATTGATAGAGCATACCTGTTTTGTTTAGAGCCGAGTCCCCAGCTGCTTGAGTTTGCCGTGTCAATAATGATAAAGCCATGGCATGATGTCTCCTTTATATGTTTCCTTATCTCAGTGTTGAACATAATTGCCAGTTTCAGGGGCCTTAACATTTTATTTTATTAAAGGTCTGGATGATCCTTGCCTGACTCCGGGTTTGTGTACACCTCAATCCGACTCCCTGTCCGGTACCGAGGCCGCAGTGGTGCAGCGCTTGTGGACGATCCATCAACATCCTGAAAGGTCAACACTTCACCAAGCTGGGAAAATTGATCCTGATAGTCATCCCCAGGTAGTGAAATGAATGTACACTGAACTACAGAGGAATCACACCCAAATGACTTTCCCGATATTAGTGTGGCCCCTTGGGCAGGAATTCCTTAGCAAACATGCTTTTTTGCATGGGGACTGTGGCATTTTTGCAAAACTTAAGCTTTCAACACTGGATTTTAAAGAGAACACTTAATACAATGTAGCTAACAGGACTTAGTTTTATGAGAGAGACTATATGGATGAGCAACAAATGTCACATTGTGTCGTAAGCTGTTGAAGGAGCGATTTGCGCCATTTTAAGTGTTAATTTTGGGTAGCAGGCTTGTATTTGCGCGATGATTATCTGAGATATTAACTCTATGATTCTACATTCTCAAATCTTTTCTATAAAGAAGGAATGTAGTTGACAATTGTTAATAGTTTTATTTGATCGTTCGTCAAAAAGTTGTAATTCTGTTACTCTTGTATCTTCAATGCAATTGAGTAATTAAATAGTAATTAAATTGAATGCGTTTTAATTCCCTTTTATTATTGTTTAATTTGAGTTACAATTCTATGATGTTAAATTTTATTTACACTTGAATGTATTATGAATATTGCTGGGCCAAGTGTGAGGTTGAGCGCTCTATAACCAGGTTTAAACCCCCAATGCTTTGCATTGACCGTTCCAAGGCGGTGACCCCAGCATTATTCATATTTTGTGTTTATATTGGTTTGTATTGTGCTGTATTGTGCTGTTTTGTACTGTTTGGGCAATCGGTCACTTGCCTTAAATAAAGGACCAACTAATTGTTTTTAATGAAAATTCAATACTGCTCCAGCAGCTGGAGTTTCACTTCTTTATATTGTATCGGCTTGAAAGCTGCAAATTATTCCTCTCATCATAAAAGCATTAATTATTTTAATTGCAATGTGTATGTTTAGATTGTAAGTGAAGCTTTTAATAATAATTTTTTGAAAAACATCATTTTATATGCTGTCAGTGAGTTTTGTTTGTAAAAAAGTTCTTAAAATACAAAAAAAAAAAGTCTCCTTTTTCATCAAGAAAAGTACACGGATTCACAATCAATACATTTAATTTGGCCTTTTGCTGATATATTGGTGAATTTTGCATGCAATGATACCAGTTTTTGCCATAACAGTTACGCGTAACAATAATTGGAGACACAAAATCAGCTGACGTCACTTAGACTAAAAATCATGCATTCCGACGTGACTTCGGCCAATTTAGTCACCGCTTTAAATGGCCATTTTAAGGCCTTTACCCCCATCCGCATGCACTGAAATTGCATATTCATGGTGGAAATAGTTCAAATCTCACGTGGAGAAAGTTTGAAAAAGATAGGACAAAGTTGAGTTCCCTTAAAGGTTACATTACACTAAATCATTGTGTATCCCTCCGTGGTCCATTCGAAAGTAGTGCCTATTTCTAAAGAGTTCCTTTTCTCTTCTTGAATATAAGCCATTTAATAATGTGAGACATGTCTTTTGTGGTTATTTGTAATATCCTGTATGGAGTACTTTGATGCCTTGGATTGGAAGCTAACTTAAAAGATGGACTTTTGAGGGTGTGTTTTCTATTGTGTGGGCTTTTGTCGAAATTAGGATTCCGAAACACGTTTTTCTACGGTGGGTTCATTCGACAGCGATTTACTTTCTTAGAAATTGCGAGACGGTATGTTTTGATTGCAATTATTGGAAGAGGACAGATCCATCTTTAAAATGATACCAGGTTCGGAAAAAATGGTACGTCGAAAAGGCAAGAAAAATGCTGTGAAAGTTGTCAGTTTTATAATGGGATCCTATGGGAATCGGAATTAGTGTAATATAACCTTAAGATAAGAATCTAATTGACAGTTGGTGATATGTCAATTACTTCGTTGGCAGTGGCTGCCATTATTTACGAATTATTATTGGCTGGCAAATCCAATAAAAATACAAATACGCGAATTTTCATCCAATCGGATATTTCACTGGCCACAGGTGTCTTCATTAGTTGTCATTTACGTCCCAATTCACGTGTTCTCTGTACCGTATATCCATTCCACTAATAGTATTCAGCCAGTCGGAATCAATGATGAGCAAGAACAAGTTGTTTGTAGTGTTAAGAAAAGGTCTAGAGAATGTTCTTTTAAAAAGTGATTTTTAAGCGAACTGTATCATATAAAATATAAAGTGTTGATATTTTGCCTATATTGTGTTGAGTGAGCTTATGTTGGACTTGGGAATATGTAATTTAATTGAAAAACAAATTAAAAAGTATCCGACGAATCATAAACTTAATTACTTATACAAAAATTCACAGAACATTCGAAGTTGAACACTTAAAAACTAACATGGGCGATATGAACATAACAAATGCGTCAGTTGGTGCTACTTTGAATGCAACGATGGGATCTACTTCAACGACGTCAGAAACTGTTTCTTGGACAGTTTACTTTTCTATTTTCCTCATTTGGATTCCTGGGATTTTTAGCAACCTGCTGGCCCTTTACCTCATCATTCGGGATATCCAGAAGGCAATTTTTCCAGCAATTTTTCTACTTCTCATCCTCGTGTGCTGCGATCTCAGCGCTGTCATATTTTCGGTCGGTAGACATGTACTTCAACGCTACGTAACAATGATATCCTTACCGTTCTGTACATTTATTTCAGCGATTCACATTTTCTTCAGAGTGGCGTCTGGATTTATGAATCTTTTAATGGCAGTGGACAGGGTACTTGCCATTTGCCTACCGTTCTATTACAAACGTTACATCACTGTCGGTGCATGGAAAATCTCATGCCTGATCGCCGGTGGTTTCATATTACTCTATTGTTTCTTCCCGATAATGGGACTCGGAAACGTGATTTCAATGTCGCGAGGAGGAAAAGCACATTGCAGTTCCCTCGGCTACAGGTCTGTCACCGAACAACGCGTCTTTGGAATGATGTTTCCTCTTCTTGGATTCGTTTGTACCCTAACAATCGTCATCTGCAACATGATCCTTATCCGGGCTCTCATTCGTATGAATATTCACGTGAGTGCCATCGGTTCTTCTTTCGAAGGCGGCAGTTCAAGTTCAAAGGATGATCCGTCTGAAAAAACGTCCTCGTCGGCATCCAAGGTGACACCTTTTGAAGTGGTGTTCGCGAAGCTGATGGCCTGTCTAGCACTTGTGTACCTTGTATGTGCAACACCCTATAATGTAAGTAACGTTCTTTAAGAAGTATCCATAATACCCGTAGTTGTGGATTTGTTTGTTTTTATTATAACAAATTTCTACACTCCTTATTCAATATTGAGGTCTATACTTGATCACTGATTCTTAAATAAAACACTGGTTTAGTTATATTTATTAGAAATGAAACTTAAATTAGTTTTTTAAATGTTTGAGAAAATCGAAATTATTGTTTCCTTTAAATTTTAAAGAAATACGTTTTGTCTAAGCTGTGGTATTTTGCTCTAGGGCACACATTTTAAAGTTTAAAATTAATCCCCTAGAGTGAGATACCAAAAGCTTAGACAAAAAGCATTTCTGAATTCTTCATCAGACTTTTTCTAGTTCAACTCAATGAAACGAGTTATATTTTTTTGCAAATACTATCAACTTGCCAATAGAGAATCACATGCCAAAAATGTTAAATATTTCCATTAGAATGTTGTCCTTTCGGCTTTTGTGCATATATGACAAGATGTAATAGCAAATGCTATTATATTATTTATCTGTATTATTATTTTGCTGCAATACACTTCTGACCTTTTGCAATAATGACCAATTAAGTACGACAATAAAAAATATCATATGATCACAAAAACTAAAAATAAACAGTTTAATACGCTGTCATTTGACCATATTTCAGATTAAAAGAGGTTTCATTGAAAAAAAAAAACATTACCTATAATAAAATGATGTACACAAAAGCACTCACTAATTTGTAAAATTGTACATTTATCCAACGGAAACACAATGCAACAATTGTTTTTGATTTGATAATACCTTTTCATGAAATACACGATAGTGACCTCTTATTGGTGTGACCCCCTATTGGCGAGTTGACTGTACATGTATTGCTTGAATTAAATTGATCTGTCGTTCACTTGCATCGGGCATAAACGCCTCTAATTTTCAACTTTCATTTTGTTCTTATTACCGGCGATGTTTTAGACGCTAACGATGATGCAGCAGTTTCCGGGAATGGTTATTGATCCATACGTAATAACTTACGTCCACCTTCTTGGTGGCACCATCTACACATTTGACCCAATTATCTATATCCTGGTGCGCAAGACCAACCGAAAACGACTGGTGGAACTTTTTTGTGGAACATGCAATCGCGACAACGTTCCAGCACAGAAATGAAGGTGGATCGAGAGTTGTGTTGATTGAGGCTACTCAATATATATTTTTTAATTATTTCAAGATAAACTATTCATTATTAAAATGCCTTTGATTTGGCAGCCACAACGAACTATTTAATTTGCAGCATAGTATTGGATGCGTGTTGCGTATTCAACTGTATAGACAATATATTAGTAACCTTAAAAAAACTGTTTCTCTTGATAATATTCGGATACCTCTGCTAATCGTATTTGATTCTTCTTATTTTGCATACAACAATGTCAGTATTTTCATTTTAGTCATAATAACAAGTGAGTGTTATATATTCTACTATTTAAAGGGGCCTTTTCACAAATTTGGCATTTTTTTTAACTTATTCATTAAATGCTTTATATTGATAAATGTAAACATTGGATCATAAAAGCTCCAGTAAAAAATCAAGAAAAAAAATTAAAAAAAGGAAAAGAACATTGCCCGGAGCAGGTTTCGAACCAGTGACCCCTGGAGTCCTGCCAGAGTCCTGAAGTAAAACGCTTTAGCCTACTGAGCTATTCCGCCGAATACACATTCTTGACGTATTGTATACCTTATATAAGCAATCTTCGTAGTTTCACAAAATTTAACGACAAAAACAGAACTCTCCAAATTATTCAATCGTTTCGCGTTGCAACGCTTTATAATTTTTAGGTTTTAAAATCGTCAAAAGATGCATATAATGGCTATATTAGAGCATGGTTAATGTTCAGTATTACTGTTTCCTCACAAATATCATAACTAAAGCGAAAACTTACGAATCTGAAACAACTTTTTTCAATTTGTCAATTTACCAAAACGTGAAAAGACCCCTTTAACGTACCTTGTTGGAATGATGACACAGAGCAAGTAAAATGGAAAACATGAACACAGTATGTGAAATACTGTTTATTATTTAATAAAAATTAACATAACAATTATTTGGTGATAGTTTTAAGCGCATACTGGTGTGACGGCGAAATTGTTTAAAAATACTACAGAGTATATAGAGTTACTAATTGTTTGCATGTACTGAAATTTTGTTTTCGCGACTCGTATTCCGGATAAAACAGTCTTAACCATGCAGTTTGAAACCTACCAAAAGCCTTAACACGTACATACAAAAACATACGATACTATTTTAATCAAACTTGATCAGTGAGATTGCATTTGCAATAAGTTTTTTCTTAATTATTATAAATACGAGTATACTGTTAACGTTTTTATAAGATGGTAAAGAGCACTCGCTTTTCGTAGGTTAAACCGTACAATATCGTTAAAAAACTGATTTAAAAAACAACGTAAATGGCAACTCGAAAAGCATCACGATGTCACATTTCACCACCGTTAAGCTAGTTAGTCGTGTTATTTCATTTATGTTGAGGGACAGGTACTCTGTAAGAGATTCTAATAATTCGTGTTCTTGGCCACGCAAGACTGTCTCACCATAAGACGTTAATACGACGTGTTACTAATGATACTTCTACTGGCGTTATCGACAACTCAATCAAAACAATCGATGACAAAATTGATGCTACCCTATGTTTATTTCACCCATAATTTATATTTTGAATTGATATATAATTGTTTACGCGCAATCTGTCACACGCTGTTACAACTCAGATTAATGACTCTGCTAAAATATTTAATATAGAATTCAATTTAATTTTTTATTACGGACAAAACTTTCCTTGCATATGTTATTGAATAAATTAAAAGAAAAGTAACATTTAGAAAACGATTAGATGGATTGTATCGTAATGTCGTTTGAAAGAAAATGTGTTGATGTTCCTTTTGATTACTTCCCGAAGCACCGAATTGTATCATCGTTGTGTAAGGTGTGTTTGTTTTGAATGACTAATGAGCAAAGGTAACCGTTTAACCGCTTTAAACTATTATTTACATTGCCTGCTCCAACTCGGTTATCCCAGTGTTATCAATTCTTTATATTTAATGTTGATGTTGTATGTTTTATTCTTTATTGTTAAGGCAATTGGTCTCTTGTCGTGAACGAAACAACTAGCGATAATGTCTCTGGAGTCAAATTGTTCCGTCGAGTATGTATATAGGTATTTTACATGACAATTTTATGGTTTCTAATTATATGATATTATTTCTAGGTACACGAAGATGTGCTATTGTAAAAGCCTGAATAAATTGTTTGTGTCTATGTCGGTCGATCTGTATATTGTAGAGTGAGTGTTCCACGTTAAATAAATATATCTTGCAACCTTATATACTGGATTCAAGCTGCGTTTTTGTATGATGTACATTTAATTTGCGGCATGTAAAAACTTGCTACGTTTCATATGGCGTCTAAAATATGTATACTTTTATATTTAAGTTCAGATAGGAATAAGAAGTAAATCAATTAGTCACCTTCAGATATTCACAGGTTATAGCGTTTTAATCTAAAGGACAGTAATGGCAATTTTGTGAAGTGTAATGTCAGCGCAAATGTACACCTAGCTGTGCGTTTGTGTCTTTATTTATACCAATTCGAAAGATTTTATTTTCAGTTAAGCAAATTGACCATATTCAAAACAAAACTTTGCGTAGAATAAAAAATTATTATTTTTATATAATTAAACAAGCAGTAAAAGCGTTATAACAATCATCTCGTTTATGTATAATTTCGATCTAATACCGTTTTCCAATAAAGCCTTTTTAACGCGTTTTACAGGCAAATTAGAAAATATATTAAAAAAAGTATGTCAAATGATAAAATATGACATTTCTGCAGTGAAATAAGAGTATGAAAATAAACAAGTTGTTATTTTCATCGGTAAAATTAAAATATGCGGAAATCCTTTTTCTATTTTTAGATTATTATTAATAATTATATATATTTGGTTTATGATCACGAGTGAATTAAAATCGACATTTCACCGAATCAAACACATTTCTTTTCATTTTATTCTTTTTCACCGTTTATTTACATTATAAAAGAGTTTAACTGGAGAATTGCGCTGGTATAATGACGTCATTTCCTAACACTAATGACGCCATTTTGTGTTTTGAAATGTATTGAGGCACGACATAGGAAAAATGGAAACTTTTCAGCGCAAGGGTCACAGGTGTTAATTATTTTCTTGAAAAACGGGCATAACAGAAACAGAAAAATTGTTCGTGTCAGTGTAAGATCGTTTGTTATTTCACTCGTGATCATAGAAAAATAATATTTTCAGTCTATTTTACTAAAAACACAAACGGATACAAAAGTCCATGCATATTTGATCAAATCAGTGTAAGGACAAATATCAGTTTGAACGCAATTGTCTTATTAATATTTCCAATGTGTTAAACGAACTGAAATATGTGCGTTTGTACACATTTGATTCTTGCCTGCAACCAACGAATTGTTTAATCGTATTATAAGCTGGGTTTGTGTTTAAGAGATCCCAATTTTATTCATTCCTTATTGTTGGGTTTTTTGTTGTATGTTTACCCCAGTATTGTTAATGCGATTGGTCGCTTTCATGTAATAAAATACCAAATTGGCGATAATGTATATGTCGTTTAATTATCCTGTGAGTGTGTAAATACATGTAAATGTGTATTCTAATGTTTCACTGGTGAAAGACAACTGTTATAATCGTTTGGTTAATGTTTTAACTCTGTTTATGTATATAAATTCCATAAATGATTAATTTCATATGACAAACCGATAACTTCTCATGTACTAGTATATTAATTAATTATATATATTTGAAAGTGAAATTTGTTTTCAGGTAAGTTGATTTTTCATTATTATTTGATTATTTTCAACCCAAATGATGTTTTTATTAATTAATATTGTGATATTAATTAATATCATAGCCACACGCTAACCACCTGTATCCCAGTCATAATATAACAGCATCTACACAATGCGCTAGATTGTATACAAGCTGTCATCGTTGACTCAAATCAATTAACGATTGAATCGATGACATTTTTGCAATTATTACGTGCCTTTAATCAGGCGCTCTTAATCGATCAACAGTTTAATGCGATACGCAATGCTCTCGAGCTTTGTTTAAGTTGCTTGGCTATTATATAGTATATAAATGTAAACAAAGTGAGCCTCTGGCAGATCTTCTTGATAATAACTTAAAGATTCTTCATTTGAAACATGTGTAAAATGGGCAAACATTTAGATACAGCAAAAAGAACAGGACGAAAACAAACACAAACATCAGCGAATACCACTGTGTCACCAATTTGGAACGCTCATTTTAAGCTCAGTAAAGGCGGTTTAGTGGCGCTCAAACATCATACTTGGCCCAGATTTAAAAAGTAACATAGTAGTATAGTTATGAATAATAAACGGCAACACTTTATAATTAAAAAAAATGCGTTTCCATTAAATTCCAGTTTAATTTACTCGTTATGTCTACCTTAGAACCAGAAATGTAATTATTCGAGTCCAGGTGAACTGAAAAACAAACAAAAAACAATTATCAAATTAGGTAATTAATAAGCTTAAGATATATACAATCATATTGCTTAATTTTCGGATCATTGGCACATTAAACTAAGAGGAAGATGTAGTGTTGGTTGTAAAAAGGAAAATTGTATCATTTTGTTGCACATTTTTCTATAAATTTGAAGTACATATGTGACCCCGGGGTGTTGCCGTTGCTATTCCCTATGATTATCATTAAAAACAAAATGTGCTGAAGACCAAAGTCTGATGTTACACTGCAAATAGTATATCTGTCTTGTGTTTGCAGACAAAAATATTGTAAGCTCTGATGCTTTATTTATACATTATTCCCAGAATGTTTCCAGTATTTTAAAGAATGCAAATTTTAAACACGTCTAACATATGTACATAATTGCATTATTTATTTTAAACTTCGTATGTAATACTATGATTTCGAGTACACTCAGTAACTAATACATGGTTAGATACCGTTGCATATGAAGACAATCAAGAGACTCTCTGTCATCAAAAGATAGTAATTGTGTTGTTGTCACGTTTTCAATTGTATTTAATATTTAATAGACTACTTCCTTATACAGCGCAGCAGAAGTTTATCGTGTGAGAAACGGCTCTACGTTTCGTAGATTTCTAGAATGTAATTCCATTTTTTTATAAGCAAAACATTCCGTGCAATCCTAGCTTATTTCTTAATAAAACGTTCGTGCTGATTTTTTCGTTGCATGGATTTGCCTTTCCCACTGTTAAAGTTAATTAGTCGTTAAACAGGTCCAGTTCCCGTACATTTGTGAAGTAACTATCATATTATTGTCATGTACAATGCCATTTTCATTAGATTGTTTTTGAAGGCAATTGTATGTCGTTTTATGTTTACTAACATTGCAATAGGGTACGGCCTTTGCAGGTGATATAAAGTTATTGTATTTTACAGCTTCAACCCTTTATTAAATAATATATCAAATTGCCAGGTAATTTTGGGATAAACAGGTTTTTGCATTTAAAATAATGAAACTAACATAAGCATATTATACAGATAAAGCTGCTACGGTAATGTTTGAGCCTTAACTATGACTGTATCAACACAAGTTTTATTAATTAGTTTGCTTACCAGAGCACTAGAACTCTAAGCGTTCGGGAATCCCTTTCAAATCGTTTTGTTAATCCATATACAAGTTTTCTGCTAGTAATTTAAGTTAGACAGGTATAGAATGTACACTCAGCATATTGTTTATTCTGTATGAGCTACCTGATGACAAACGTTATTCAAAAGCATGTACACTCGGAACATATATACATTTGTATTCTATAAACATTGTTTAGCAATGCTTAAATCTAGCTAACCGAAAGCTTTCAGTTTACCTTTAAATCAAACACGTTTACGTGCAGTACTTTGTTCAGACTTACCGCATTTAATATTCGGTGTATAATTGCATAACACCATGTATGGAGCATATCCCTTATATGCCTATAAATTGCCATTTCATGATACAAGTCTCGTTATAAAAAGATTATTCTACACTAAATTATTCGATTTGCTACTCAACTGTGAATATTCATAATCGAATATTTGTAATATTTGTAAATGGATCTTAACCTCAATTTTTAAACCAAAATTATTGGTCACAAGTTTCGTTTAATACTAAAAGATTGATACCAAAAAGCATCTTAGCCTCGGGTCCCGATTAATTATCCCGCATGGTCGTGTATCATACGGTCGTTAGATCAGCTGTGCGAATATCATTCTGAAAATGCAGATATCAGGCAATTTGATTGCTTTGGAGAAATATTGTTGATTGATCTTTATCTATTCAGAAAACTTGAAACAAATCGCTTGATAGAGCGTTTTCTCAAAACATTGTAAAATGCAATGTCTTTTGAACCACGCTTTCATTAAAATAACGTTTAGTGGACCTGTCTTGTTAAATAACCAATACGCTTTTAATGAGTTTTTATATTCTTGTCTAATAAAAACATGCTAAGAATGTAAACGATGTTAAAAAAGTTATTTTGTTAATACGCGCTTACAATTTCAACATTCATGCACGTAGGCGTGTTTATAAATCAATAGCGTATCGAAAGTTGTGAAAACGCTGCATTGAAAGCAACGATTGAAGTAAACCCATACAATGCACTGAACATCATAATAATTATACTACACAGTCAAATTTACTATAAAACCATTATCTATTGTCACTGATATAATATACAACTGACAAATCCAGATTATAATGACTTACTGCTTCATGGATTGCCAACACCTAGTCGTTAAAGTAAACCTATATTTACAATGCAGTGGACATCTGAATCATTAACCTGGACACTCAAATTCACGATAAAACCATAAACGGACATAATATACCATTTACAATGCTCGATTATAATGACTTATAGCTTCCTGGATATATAACACATAGTCGTTAATGCGAAAATGACTTGTCACAAGAACCTTTGTTAGAGATAACAATTAATTATCCGATGTGTTTCTTCGAATAATGGTTAACTCTGCTAATAGTTTTCACATGTTCAACATGATATAAATGCTCGTATATGAGGCAGTGGCTGGGGGAAATGGGTATTATGGCTCCAAAAATCACATTTTCAGGTTTTTATATAGTTTGTTTCAAAATTCTTTTAGAAACAAAATGCAAACAAAATCTATCATTGTTAGTTTTCGAGATATTTGCATTTATGTAATACCACCGTTTATTGCAAAATGATATATATCATATAAAATATCATATTTCTCAAAAACACTTACAAAAATTAAAAATTAAAAGTAAGATGATCAATATACAGCAATATTTTTTTTACTATATTCCATAAGTGCATTTTAGACTTATTTCGACACATGCAAACATTTAATTTGTGTCCTCTACCATTCTTAAATATGGTTTCCATGGTAACACAATTTGAAATTTTAGTGTGTTTTTTTCAATACAATGAATTTTTTTTGTTATTTAATTGACCATAAAAAAGAATTGCATATTTAAATTTATTTTTCTTTATTTAATTTTCATATTTCAGCTGAACCTTCTGAAAATATGAGTTAAGCATTGATAATAATACTACATCATTTTTTTCTGTGAAAAGTAAATGCACAAAGATACCATGCTCATATAAGCTGTGCAACTTCACTTTTTAACATATGTATTATATGTTTATTGATTAAAGACATGACTTTTTGTTTGGATATATTTCATTTTCTGGCACATGTACGAATAAGGTTTCATTTCTTAATCTTACCATCGGTACAGAGGTGAATTATATAATATTATCGTGAAAACATCGAATTTTGTCAAAGTAAAGTATTAAATATCAGTAACTTGCGTTACCATTTTATAACAAAACGCATTATATTTCCGTCCACTTAATCGATATAGAAGTGAAGTCGACACATGGAAATGTATTTAGAATGTTAACAAACATGTGTTTACTAAGCATTACTTAACACACGTGGAAAAACAATACAGCAAAGCTTCATATTATGACACGTTCACTTAATAAATAAACATGTGTAGGACCACACACGTGATTCGTTTTTAATTTTTATTAACTTATCATTTTCATCGCAATTGGTCTGAGTAAGATATGTTATAATATATTCGTTTAATAACTTCATGCATACTTTGTGATGCATATTCTACTGTGTGTATCTATGCAATACTCGTTAACTGTGGAACGTTAAATGTTATTAACATGATAATTAACACGTTTCATAAATTATCATTGCATTTGTTTATATCAGTATATAGTATTATGCCCCCCTTCGAAGAAGAGGGGAATTTTGTTTTGCTGGATGTCGGTCGGTCTGTCGTTCTGTCGGTAGACAAGTTAAATTACGACCAATAACTCGTCAACGAAATGAGCGATTGGCTTGATACTTCATATGGGCATTGGCCTCGGAGAGTAGTTGACCCCAGTCGAAATTGGGGTCACTAGGTCAAAGGTTAAGGTAACTGTCACAATAAGTAAGAAAATAGTTTCCGATCAATAACTCATCAACGATTTCACCAATTGGCTTGATACTTACATGTGCATTGGCCTTGGACAATAGCTGACCCCGAAAGTGGGGTCACTAAATCAAAGGTCAATGTCGCTGTCACAATAAGTGTGAAAATCGTTTCCGATCAATAACTCATCAACGAATAGACTGATTGGCTCTATACTTCACCTGTGCATTTTGGACAGTAGATAGCATCTTATGAAATTGGGTCACTTGGTCAAAGGTGAAGATCATTGTCACAATAAGTGTGCGAATCGTTTCTCATAAAAAACTCATCAACTAATGCACAAATAGGCTTGATACTTCACATGTGCATTGGTCTTGGACAGTAGATGACCCCTAGTGAAAGTGGGGTCACTAGGTCAAGGTCGCAGGCACGACAAGTGTGAAAATCGTTTCCGATCAATAACTCGTCGACATATTGTCCGATTTTCCTGGATACTTCCCATGTGCATTGACTCTTGGTTAGTAGAAGCCCCCTAGTGAAAGTGAGTTCACTAGGTCGTATGTTAAGGTCACTGTCACAATCAGTGGGAAATTCGTTGCTGATCAATAACTCATCAACGAATCGACCGAATGACTTGATACTTCACATGTACATTGGCCTTGGACAGTGGAAAACCCCTATTGAAATATGGGGGCTACTAGTTTAGAGCCTTTTTTGGGGTCATATGTTTTTGACCGCGGAACTCTTGATGTTTATGTTGTAGAGAATCATCATTATAAAGAAAACACAAATTGAAGACACTTTCTTAATATGTTCCAAATAAATGATTTTTATAACAACTGATGGTAATTTTATTTCACCGCTTCTCAAAAAGTTAAAACTCTGTTGCTCTTGTCTCTTTCTAACCATTGAGTAATTAAATGGTAATTAAATTGAATTCGTTTAATTCCTTTTTATAATTGTTTAATTTGAGTTGCAATGCTATGAGATTACATTTTATTTACACTTATATGTATCATGAATATTTCTGGGCCAAGTGTGGGCTGAGCGCCCTATAATCGGTTTAATCCCCCAATGCTTTGCATTGACCGTTGCAAGGCGGTGACCCCAGCTTTATTTTTATATGTGTTTATGTTGTTTTGTATTATGCTGTTTTGTACTATTTTGGAAATTGGTCACTTGCCTTGAATAAAGGACCAACTAATTGTATATTATGAGAATGCAATACTGCTCCAGCAGCTGGAGTTTCACTTCTTTATATTTTATAATGATGTATCAGCACGTCGATATACAATCTGTTCTTCATATTGCTCGATGAGTAGATTTGCAATGATCGTGCTCTAATTGATCCAATTTTAATTTGTGATGTTGGTTAGTGAAATTTAACCTAGTGCACCAAGATAATGAGGTCTCTTACAATATCATTATACCGAAGCTGTTCAAGTAATGACACATTTCTTGCCATCTAAGATGTTCATAACAAACTGCCATTAACGTCATGTGTGAACCTCATTGGTCTTATTGGTTTGTCATTATGTTGTTTTTTAACAATACTGTATTAACAAATCGCATCGACGTTAATTAAATGTATAATGTCACTTTACTATGTTTTAAAATAACGATACTATACAATCTATGAGGCCCATGTTCATTTCTGTATGTATTACCGCCTGTATGATCACTTTTAAATTGTGAAGCCGTCGTGTATCGTTGCATTTAATTCGTATTTTGATATATCGCTTACACGTGTACAAAGCAAGGAGGAGGTCAAAGTAACCATTCAAAAAGTAGAAACATTATTGTGTTATTCATATTTATAAAGCAGTGATGTATTTATCACCCGTTTGGGGAACGCATACTTCATTTATATTGCGTGTACGCCTGTTTGATGAGTGAAACCTTTATACTTCCAGACAGTTCTTAGGATAACGACCTAGTTAGATACACCTTGACTGCTTTTATATGAATATATAAGTAAAAATCAGTCTCAGCTATGTGATATGATATAATTCGAAATCAGGCAAAGTAAGAAATACTCGAGGATTTTATTTAATATAAAACACATGTTATAAATAAGACCAACGACCAGAACATCAACCAACACATGTAGGTAGTTTTCATTCGTGTTTTTATATGCCATAGAATACTTATTTTCTTCAAAGTTCATTTTTTATGAGGTGTTTTCCCGGTCGTTAATTAATGCGCATCGTTACGATTCGATGCGATCGGATTGAAATTGAGATATCTGTCGCATTTTTATTACTTTAATACTAAAGCTCATCCTATTGCAATTGATAAATTGTATATGTCTTGGAATCAATCATGTATTCTTTGCATGAGTTTATTTGTATCATTCTACAAGAACATATAATCAATTATGTCAGCATTTGATACCAATTTGTATTGTTGATGCTCATCGTTATGCGACAAAGAACAAAACAAGCATTCTAAGTTTAATACAGTCGAAACTCGATGGCTATATCTCGCAGGGACTGACACATATTCGAGCCATACGAAAATCGTGTCAATCGTTTTATAATACGCTATATTTACTTACATTAATCTGCAATAGAATAAATCTCCAGTTGAGGAATATTCATTCTGCCTATACTCCGAACTACTTTCTGCTTTTGGATTAATAGGAGCCACATATACACTTAATAGTTTTATAAATCAATATTTAAAAACAGTTACAAATACAATAAAAATTATCATATTATAAATGTTTATTATATCAGCCCGCTTGTACCTATTCACAGCGTTATTTACCTCTTGTATTTTGAAGGTATTCACCCCTAGGCTGATGTCCAAAATAGATTTAACATTTAATTTTTGTTTGTTTAGAAAGGTTGTTAATTCATTCCATAGAGATTTATTATGTTTACACTTTCAGGAAAGGTGTTCTATTGTTTCAATATGTTCACTACACATATCACATAGATTTGTGTTGGATAGTTTGCACTTAAAAAGATATTTATTTGTAGCTATGATTCTCTGGCTGTATTTATATTGAAAATGTATCAGTGTGCTTTCAGTAGTTGATTTATATGGCATGACAAATATGTGTTTTCAATTAAATTCTTTTTCTCCAAGTAGGTTTTTGCCATTAAGTTTGAGCTTTGGAGATTTCGGCAGGGGTTTTAATTTGAAGTGTATAAAATATGTTGTTCGTTTTGTTTTGTTTTGCAGTTATGTTTTCTACGAATGTTTTTTTGATTACATGGTGTGTTATTTGTATTGGTAGCAGCTTTAATGTGTATGGGTATACTTTTGATCAATGTGTAGTACATCAGGAAATTACTTGTAGATATTCCGTATATGTAGCATAAGTTTTCAAAATAATAGAAGTCGTTTATTCTGTTGTCGTACAATTGATCTACATATTTTATGTTTTGTTCAAACCAATTTTTATAGAACAACGTTTTATTGTTAGTAGTTATATCTTTATTGTTCCATAAAATGATTTTACTGTTTATTTTGGTTTCTAAATTTTGAGTAACTTTACACCATGCCGATAGAATATTCGATAGAAATGTGTTTTGGTTGAAATTTCATCTAAGATGTTATTGTCGATGTTACATTCAACAAATAAGGATTCACCATATGTTTTTAGATTTTTCTGGTAGAATAATTTCCATTTACTCATATTCGTATTATCTAAATATCTTTTAACCCAAACGCATTTGATTGCATTCAGGAATAAATCCGTTAGTCTGAAAGCTCCATGCTCTGCAGGTTGAATTAATGGAGTTCACTTAATTTTATCAGGTTTACTGTCCCATATAAAATTAAATATTTCTGATTTTATATCTTAAATAATATCATTTGGTTGGTTTGGGAGAACTGTTAGTGTGTAAAAAAAAATAGGGAGCGCAAACGTTTTCAACACTGTGTTTTTTTTCTGATTAGTGTTCACGATGCTGCCATGATTTGAAACATTTTTTTATTTTTTGTAATTAAGGCAATATGTTTTTTAGAATGGTTTCATTTTTATTGTTTGTAAAGGTTATTTCTAACGTGGTTGCTTCATCTGAAGTCCAGTTGAATTTCATTTCTTTTTTAAGATGTATATTACTTTGTTTAAATTTACCTACACGTAGCACAGTGCATTTACTTTTGTTTAGTTTAAGACCCGATGCCATTCCAAAAAGGGTTAGCGATTCTATAAGATTATGGAATGAGTCATTACTGTAATTTAAAAAATAAGTTGCATCGTCAGCAAAAAAGGACTGTTTAATTTCTTCGTCAGGTTCTAGCGATATTCCCTTTATATGTTTATTTGATTGGATATAGTGTGATAGATACTCGATGCATATAATAAATAGCGAGGATGAAAGTGGGCATCCTTGTCTTACCCCTCGTTCGATGTTAAAACTGTTTGAAAAGAAGCCATTGTTAATAATTATGCTGTCTATATCGGTATGAAATAGTTTAACCCATTTTTATAAGACTTTCATCGTAATTCATATTTTCTAAGCAAGAGAACATAAACGAATGGTCTAGTGAATCGAAAGCCTTTTCGAAGTCTGAAATGAAAATGAGGCCAGACTTGTTTGGTTGGTTGTAATAAGTTATGCATTCTTGTGTCAGACGTACATTTTCACCAATGTAACGTCCTTTAATGAAGCCAGATTGAGATCTTGAAATTGATGGTAATATTTTATTAATTCTGTTTGATATAGTTTTAGTTGCAATTTTATAGCCATTGTTTAGTAAACTAATCGGGCGCCGGTTTGATAAGGATTTTAAGTTTGTTCCAGGTTTTGGAATGAGTGATATTATACCTTGTTTTTGTGGCGTAGTTAAGTTGTTATTGTTAAATGAATAGTTAAGTGAATGGATTAAATGTGTTTTAATATCATTCCAGAATATTTTATAAAATTCGATTGTGATGCCGTCAGATCCTGGACTTTTGTTATTTTGCATTTCTTTTAGTGCTAGTCCACATTCATATCAATTAAGTTATCCGTCACACAATAATTTTACCTCTTGATTTAAAGCATGATGTGTAATTTTAAAAGGGTTGTTATTTTCAACATGTTTGCGTTTATAGAGGGTTTCGAAAAATAAACTTTGTTCTTCTAGTAATTGAGTTCTGATTGTTATATCTTTGCCATAAACTACTAAGTTGTGTACATTTTTTTTCACTTCTACGTTTTTCAATGTTTCGAAGTATTTTTTATTTTTTTCATTGTTTTCAATATGCTGTGCACTTGCTCGTAGTATTATTTCATTAAGTTGTGCATGATAGATTCCATCTAATATTTGTTTGTTTGATGTAATTTCATTTTCAATGGCAGTGGTATCATAAGTGTTTGTTTCATGCACTTTTTTTTAAGTGTTTCAATGGCTTTGATGGTTTCAGTTTCACGTTTGTGTGTTTCTTTTTGTTTAAACCATGTGCATCTAATTGTTGTGTTACGTATTTTTCCTTTAATTACTTCCCATAAGATTTGGCTTTGCGTCTTTATTATTTTGAACTGTGTTAAATATTTCCTGTTTAATTTGTGTTTGATATAATATGTCTAATAAGATGCTGTTATTAATTTTAAAGTATCCCGGGCTTCTTTCAGATTGTATTGTGTGCAGTTTAAGTTCAACTAGAGAGTGGTCTGTCATAAATCCTGGTTTAATGCTGCATGTGTCAATAATGTTGCAAATGGACTCAGATATTAAAAAATAGTCTGATCTACAAAATACTGTTGGTTTTGTGTTTTAGTTTCGCTTTTACTTTTAAGGTGAATTTGCTTTCGTTTGGATTTTCTGTATGCCAAATGTCTATCATATTGTAGTTTTCAATTATGTTATTCAAAATGTTTCTATTTTTAGGATTAGTATAAAGGTTTCCATTCTTTTTATCTACTGATGGGTTCTGGACAGTATTGAAATCACCACCGATTATAATATTTTTATCTTGGTTATTAACTATGAATTATGAAGTATTGCAATGTTTCGTAAAATGTGGAATCATCTATGTTAGGACCGTAGACGTTGGTTAATGTTAATTGTGTTTCGTGTTTTTTGATATCTATACTTGCCAGTCTGCCAATTATTATTTCGTTTAAGTTATCGACTGTGATCTGTGTATTGTTTTTAATCAAAAAAACAATGCCTTGTTTATTAGTATGTTGTCCACTAAGATCGATGTCTCCGTCCCATTCATCCTTTAAGGTTTGTGCTAAAGAATGTGTCAAGACACTTTCTTGTAGCAGGCATACAGTTGTTGTTTTTTTTTTCGTCTAACCATTTGAAGATTATTTTTCGTTTGTCTTTATTGTTTAGCCCTTTTACATTCAAAGTACATATTTTAATCATTTAAAGAGGTGGAGGGTGATGTAAATGATAATTTGTGTGTGCTTGTCCAGTTGGTTTCTATTTTAAGACATATGTCCATACATACAAACAAAAGAAGGAAACAAAGATTAGAGATACAAAAAGATGAACATACCATAGAAATGAGGAAGTAAAAGGAAATAATAACAAAAGTGAGAAAAAATAACAATCAACGACTGGCCTCCAATAGAGACATGAAAAAAGCGTATTTCCGTACACTGGAAATACTCAAACTAATTGAGTAATAAAAGTGATCTATGTATGGCAGTATATTTTAAAATGCAGTATTTTTTCATATCTTCGAAAGATAATTTTAGTGTAAGAAATAAAGGTCAGATAAGTACACTGTGCGCAAAAATTCGCAATCCAAATTACAAAAATAGCTATTTCATAAAAAAAACTACATTGTGTTTCTCTTAACATTATCGTCTGTGGGAAGTTTTCGCTTCTAAATACACATGCAAGATTAAAAAGAAAACAACACAAGAGGCTATATGTACAAAAAGAATACGAATATTATGTTGAGGGATGAATAAACGCTGTTTTGTCAACATCGTAAAATTTAGAAAGTGATCTGGGAAAAAAACAAGTAGTATATATGAAACCGTGCAATCGATGATGATTCTTTGAAAAATAAATCACTTTATAGCGAAATTCTTTTTCTACGTATAAAAAGAAATCGCTTTTATATTTAGCATTATAAATGTACGTACCCTGGTTTCAATATAATATAATTTATATCTAATAATATAAAAAGAGTCGATCCACCAATGTGTTATTTATGACATCAACATTTAACAAGTTACACGTAACCGGGTGCGTGGGGGTGGGTGGGGGTATGTGGGTGTGTGCGTGCGTGTTGTGTGCATGTGTTGTGCTGGTGCGTGCATGAGCGTGTGTGCGCAAGGTTGTGTATGTGTGTGTGCGCGCGCGCGTGTGTTTGTGTGTACTTGCGTGTGTGTGTGTTAGTGCGTGTGTATTCGCACGCGCGTTTGTGCGGGCATGAGCGTGTGTGCGCAAGTTTGTGTGTGCGTGTGTGCGCGTGCGTGTGCTTGCGTGTACTTGCGTGTGTAAGCGCGTGTGTATCCGCACGCGCGTTTGTACCTACGTGTGTGTGCGCGTGCGTGTGTGTGTGAGTGTGCGTGCGTGTGTGAGAGCGCTATGTATCCGCGTGCGCGTGAGTGCGCCTTCGTGTGTGCGTGCGTGCATGTGTGTGTGCGCACGTTTAATTGTGTGCGTATGCTGGTTTTACTTTTAATGCACGCGAGCGTTTGAGGTCTGTGCATGCGCGCTATGTGATTGCGCGTACGTGTATGTGTTTGTGCGTCCGTACGTGTGGGTTTGTGCGTCAGTGTACGTTGTCATACTTTTTAAGCGTAGATAACAATAATAACAATAATTACTAAATATGGTTATTGCAATAACCAAAATGTGTTAATATGAAGAGACATATGCTCTATAAAGAAACGCAAACAAAAACGTATGGTAAAGCTTAATAATTAAAAAAGGAACACAGGTAATTTTGTACATCCGTTTCTTTGTCGATCCAAATATACGAAAAAACGAAATATGCTTAGATCGACTAACGGGTAATCACATTTTTTATTAAATAAAGAAAGGCATGTTAGAAGTTATCCACATTTGTCATGAAAATCTCATATTTTAATTTCGTCTGTATCCGGTTATCAGTTAATCTAGCTCCGAAAAAAGAGGAACTAGACTAACTACCGGATGTGTTTATACTAAGCTATCAAAAGTATGAGCGTAAAACTCTCAATGGGAATATAGTATTTGGTAAAAAAATGTTTACGAAAGAAGTTAGATCACAATATAGGTGATGTGGTATCATAGAGTAAATCTAATTTACAGATTGCATACATCTGCATGTTTAGAACAAACGTTCGGTGATCTTTATTATAAGCATCGCACGCTACATATTTAAATATATATCGGTGGCATAAAACAGTGTACAGATGTGTGGAATAATAGCAATGCACGTGTAAAATGTCTAGGATCAAGTATAAAAAAGCATGAGTAGTTACATTGACAAATATAAAATGTTACATCATTAGATAATTATGTACTATTGTATAATAAACATAGCTACATCGACAAATATAAAATGTTACATTATTAGATAGTTATGTACTACTGTCTAATACTGTACTACTGTATAATAAACACATTTTAAATATTTTTATGAATGGATGTGTTTTTATGATAATCGGTGGCTGTGAAGCATGTGATGTGTGCATGTGTGTGTGTGTGTTCACGTGGGTGTAGGGGTGTAGGTATGTATGTATATATAATGATGTGTCGGTGAATGCGTGCGTGCATGCGTGTGTGCGCGCGTGTGTGTGTGTTGTACAATTATTATGACCACAGTTTATGAAAATGGTTGCAGACAACGAATGCTTACAGGAGCAATATCCGTTATATATTAAAATATATATCAATGACAGATGTTTGGTATTATAATGATGCAAATGTAAAATATCTAGGATCAAGTATAAATGAGCATGAACAGCTACATTGACAAATATAAAATGTTAAATCATTAAATAATGATGTACTTTTGTATAATAAACATAAATATGATTCATATGAATAATTCGTGCCAGGTTCGTTGCGTGCGTGCATGCGTGCGTGCGTGTGTGTGTCTGTGTGTTGTACAGTTACAAAAACAACAGTTTATGAAATAGTTGCAAGACAACGTTTCTATGGGTGCACAAAGGAGCCCTATCCGGGACCAGAGTTATTGGCACTGCTCGAAGGTTTAAGATATGTTGGCCAAAGTCTGTATTTGTCATATGACACTAGCTCATTTCGCTCATGTCCTCGGTATCGCACGAATAGCTTTCCGTCGCTGGACCAAGCCTTCTCCACTAATTCGGGTTCTTTCAGACGAAATGAAGCTAAAACTTCTGCATTTGTCTTTGTTAGGTCCTCGTTTATAATAATGCCAGTACATTTCAATAGCTTGGCCCGTTTCATCACCTCGATTTTTGTTTGCAGCCTGACAAATTTGACAATCACTGGTCGGCTTTTATTTGGTATTTATTTCCCAAGACGATGGGCAACTTCAACATCCGTATACTGTTTCGTCTTCCGTATTGCTCTAGATCGTTGAGACTGGAACTTTGGCTATACTCTGTTTCGCATTGCTTTAATCTAAGCGCCTCTATCTCGACACTCTGATCGTTAACTTGTTTTTGCAATGCATCTCGCTCATTTGTGTGTTCCAAAATGCTGCCTTCCATGACTTCAAGCTTTTAGTACCCTTCCAAGGAATTTTTCTTTTATTTCATTAAGTGTTTCCTTGATTTTATTTTTTATTAAGGAGGTGTCATTTTTAGTTAGCACATTGGACAGTATGGAACAGATTTCATTGAGGCGTTTTTCGATCGAAGATTCCGTTTTGCCTGTCGTTGTTTTGTTTACAAAGTCAGCCATATTTTTCTGGTTTGTTTTGTATTGTTCCGTCTTCGATTTTTTAACCCTTTGTTTGGTTTGCTTGCTTTATTTAATTGAATTTGGTGTTTCGAAGACAGGTAAATCCAGGAGACTTGTATCGGCTGTGTTGCTTTCACTCGCTGTTGATGAGTGTAGCCTTTTACTCATAATTAGCTTTTGAGGTTGTTAGATGTTGTCAGGTTTTTTTCCCGTGGCCGTGCAAGTGATTAACGGTTTATTCAGATCGTCGCAACTTCAAAATTTCCAAGTAGAAAAACCTGGTCAAGCGTGACGAATTAACTGCACATAACGGGTATTAAGCTGTAAGGATTTAACTTGTTTGTCAGTTTTTTATAAGTTTGTGAATGCTATCATTATCTTTATAAGTTTTGAAAAATATCGCACCCCACCCGCTCGAAAATAAAACGGGGGTATTGTAAGTAAGAACTACAATTTAAAGCGCGTCTAAGCAAAATGTCATTACTTGACATTCTTGCAATAGTCCATATTAATATATTCTATCCATTTAAATCATTCACATTCGCTCAGATTACTCTCGATTATTTTATTTCATAAATTTCATTCTTATTGTTTTCATTTAAACCGGACATTAGAAGACCTTGCTGCCGACAAGAAGCGACACTGTTTCGAATTGTTTCACGAACGTGTGTGGAACTGAAAGAAAAAAGGATGCAGGAAAACAATTTTATTGAAGTAAATACAGGCCACCGGCCTAAAAATTCACAATATACACAAATTTTATACAATCACATAGTTGCCTTGTAACTATTTCTATCCATATTAAATTATATATTTTTAGATAAATAAATAAATACATACCAATTGATGTTGTTTCACATGTAGATATACATATAAATACAAAGTTATGAATTGATGTTGTTTAATAGATGGTATAAAAAAACTTGCGACTTTATGGATACTTTCATCATTATTTTATCCCATTAATGAATAAAAATCAGATATTGAACATCCCCCATGGTACCAATTAAAAAGATATTGGGTACGGATATCACTGTGTTTAAAACAATAAAAAATGCATTAAATTCACAATCAATAACACGAATATTATTGTTATCCAGACAAAAATAACACAGTCTATCATCAAATGGGATATTTGATTGTCTACCAATCTCAATATTTAATTTGTGAGTAAAACATCTAAATTTAGAAAATGCAATTTTATGTTTATATGGTATGTTTTCTAAGGTAAGATATCTTTCAGTTTTTAGCATTGTTTTGTAATACATGTAATGGTGACAGCGAGAAGAATTGTTTTTATCACTTTGCCAGTTTTGAGTATAACAATCAATAATACGTTGGCGAAAGTGTCAAATGAATAAATTAACATCATCATTCTTGACTTATCCATACATTTCCATATCCATAACGAAATAGCATTATTTTGACTTCTAAAGCCCAACATTTTCTTCCGGAGTCATCAAGCCCTTTTAACATTATATAACATTGTTTAGGGTATCTATGATAAGGCATAGTTAGTAACGTACACCAATATTTTATAAAAAATGAAAGTAGGTAACACATAATGGGAGACGTCCGCATTCACCATGAACAAGACATGTGTTAGTAGGTTTTTTAACATGCAAAATTAGTTTACAAAATTTATTATGTACAACTTCAATTGAGTCGATATACTCGTAACCCCATATTTGTGATCCATGATCATACTATCAAACAATATACATAATTCTTTAGTCGGGAAATACCCAAATGATTTTTTATTGTTATATAGAATATAAACAAACATAATTTTAGAAAACATTTCTAAACACACATGAACAAAAACACTAAAACAATATTGCTTCAAGTTATGGCACGTTCACTTAGCAAAATCATACATGCGTAAAACCCCATACTTGATCTGTTTTTTAATTGTTAATGAATTATTATTTTTATCGCATTTGGTCAAAACTATGATGTTATAAATTCATTTAACAACTTGCATAGTTTGTATGTATATTTAGTGTGTATATCTATAAAATACTCTTTAACTGTGAAAGGTTTCATGTTATATTACACACTGGTATTACACGTTTCATAAATTATAATTGCTTCTGTTATATATATGAATATATTATTGTTTATGTTGTAGAGAATCGTAATTATAATTAAAAAAGATCAATTAAAACATGAAGACACTTTCACACTCTTGATATGTACCCATGAATTTATATTTGTATAACAACTACATGATGTATCAGCAGGTTGATATCAAATCTTCGCTGTATATTGCTCGATGAGTAGATTTCCAATGATTACATGATTAATGGACAGCAATCTCAATTAGTGATGTTGGTAAGTGAAATTAAACCTAGTGCACCAAGATAATGAGGTCTACTGCAGTATCATTACACGGAAGATGTTCAAGTAATGCCATGGTTTTTTGTCAATTAAGGTGTTTATAACAATCTGCCATTTACGTCATTTGTGTCCCGAATTTGTGTCATTGATTTTTTATTATGTTGCTCATTTGAACAATACTCAGTTAACAAATCGCATCGTAGTAAATTAACTTCATAATGCCACTTAACGATGTTATTAAATAACGATGCTATATAATGTATGAGGCCCATCTTCATATCTGTATATATTAGCGCCTGTATGATGAATTCTGATATAATCACAAAATCGTGAAACCGTGCTGTAACGTCGCGTTCAATTCAATAAAGAAACCATATCATATCTTGATATATCGCTTATACGTACATAGGATTGGAGAGGCCAAAGCAACCATTCAAACAGATTAAAACTAGATACGTTTTCATTGAATCTCCTTTTTCGTTTAAACTCATGGTTTTGGCTTTTTATCAATTTGCACGATGCTTGTAAGTATATCATATATTGATTTGAAATTCAAACAAGATAAGTATTGATTTTTTTTTTAAGTTTGAAGGAGTTAAGATAAGTATTGATGCAAAGCATCAAAGGGCGTCGGGAATAACAGTGTAAAAGGCACTCAATGAAGTTACATGGAACGATTTTTTTCTACTGTAAATATTAATATATTGGCCGATTATTTTAAACAAAAAAGAAAAAGATACTGGTATAACCATTATCTATGATTTTGTGTTATAACCCCAAAATTACCATTATTTATGATGTTGTGTTATAGCCCCCAAATAACCATTATCTATGATTTTGTGTTGTAACCCCCAAATATTTCATAGTTCATTTTATTTACATTGGTTTCCTTTTTCTTACTGGTATCCGTGTGCAGTTTTCATTAATGGAACAGAACTGTGTAGGTTTTAAAAAATCTGCTTCATCTTGTAAGCGTAATCTCATATTTTTCTCAACTTCAAGGGGAGATGATTCATAACTTATTCTTACGTTGCTCATTTACGATAGGGGTTGAGTACTCATTGATATGAAAACACTGTTAAAGTTTGAAAACAATTTGAATGAAAACTGTAAATTGTATAAAGAAGCTCGTTTTTTACAATACTTTGAAAATCAGTAAAAGATCATAATAGATTTATTGCTCCGATATTCATCATTTTCAATAGTGTTCGACTAATGCTGATTTAAAAACACTTAACAAGTTTGGAAAGATTCAGACGAAAGTTGTGAAATCTTTTAAACACGTGGAAATTGTTTATTTTGTCAAATTTAATAGAAAAAAATTCTGTCCCGATGTTTCTCATTTTACATGAGGTAAAAATGCTCATTGGTATGAAGACACTGTAAGTTTGGAAATAATCTGCTGAAAAATGTTGACATTATCACCTAATCAAGCAGTTTTTCACTTTTATTTTGAAATTCAAAGAGACATTATTCTGGACATATGGTCCGATATTGCTCATATAGAGTTTGGGTTGGGTCCTCATTGATAAAAAGACCTGTAAAAGTTTGGGAACAATCGGATGAACATTTTGGACTTGCAACAAGGATTTCAAAATTTCTCAACTTCTAAGGAAGATAACTATGGACGTAATGCTAAAGGGCCGATACCACCTGGATAGTAATACGTGTCGCGCTTCGCGCTCTATATGTGGTTCTTAAAATAAAACTCCGAGGAGTGCTTGACTCTAGATAACGGGTTGCTGGAACACAGCTCCTCCTTGATAAGCAGCTGCTTCCTTTATCGCAACTCATTTTTACAATCAATAATACCTGTCGCGCTTCGCGCTCTATATGTGGTAGGGATAGGCCTATGATAGACAACCATAAAAATACATGGATAACAGATGTGTTGTTTGCATTTTTTTGTTAATATAAAAACACGTGTATTTTTATAAGATATTTAAGTGATGTAAGAAATTTTAATTAACGTTGTCAACACGTTGCATCCATAAATTTTAATAAAAATGTCCAATTGTAGTAAAATGGATTTTAAATGTCCACATAAAATAAAGCTTTATTATATTTATTAACTTGACTGAAAAAAATGTCAGCCGCCGAACTGTTCCATTCGTGCCGGAACCCGGGATTGAACCGGGGGGTCTTTAGATGACTGTTGCGTAAACAACTTCAGTCTAACGCTCTCCCAACTGAGCTATTCCGGCTGACATTCACATATGTACTGCTATTTGGTGAAGTTGTGTAATGCGATCGTTATTATATGTCTATTTATAAACTAATACATTGTACGTTTTCGTACCACTACGCCTTCCAATAAACTTGCTTGCGCGATAGGTCGTCAAATATCGTACTACATTGATTCTCCACTAAATACGCAAATTAGAAAAACCACAAAATAAATTTATTTGATTATGTTTTGTTTTTATACAAAACATCATTTGTTTTTATACAAAAGTTTCGTGTATTTGCCCAGTCCCTGTGATCTTTCCACTGTGGTCAGTTATGGATCAGTTATTAATTAAAACAATTAGCTTTGCATTATTGGCAATAAATGTTGTAATAAATGTAATAGGCACAAATGCAGTACTTATTTACACTAATTTAAACAACAGATCACCACTATGCAAGATATTCTTAAAACAAAAAATATATACATTGATCCGTAAAATAACCTCTCCTCCCATAAGCGAAAAAAAAAGCATTACATACTAGTCGCCGCCCTCCAGGGCGACGCCAATAATATGTTTGGTCTGTGTATATTCGTGCGTAAATTGCACGTTTAAGGCCAAAAGTGTCAATTAGGTATTGACTGATCTAGATTTCATTGTCAAAACGATTAAGGTATTCTAATATAAATACTATTCTCAGAGTATTATCAACACGGAAAATATCGAGCCTCTAGCACACGTAGGTGGTTTCTTTGTTAACGTTTAATACAGTGATGGTAAAGGAATTATACTTTCTAGTGATGACTCTAGATTGTGTTATTCATATATACAAAGTAGTGGTGTATTTATCACCCGTTTGGCGAACGCATAATGAATTTATATTGCGTGTACGCCTGTTTGATAAGTGGAACTTTTATTCGATAACGACCGAGTAGAATACACATTGACACCTTTCATAGGAATATATACGTAGATGTCAATCCCATCTATGTGAGATTATATTTTAATTTGAAATCAACCACAGTAAGAAACAATTGAGTATATTATTTAATATAAAACCTGAACATCAACCCACACATGTAGCTAGTTTTCATTCGTGTTAAGTTGCTATGTGTTTTTATATGTCATTGAATACTTTTTTTCTTTACAAGGTCCCTGTTCTAGGAGGTGTTTTCTTGGACGCTAATTAATGCGCTTCTTTACGGTTCGATGCGATTGGATTGTAATTTGTTACATTATTTTCAATTTGTGACTGTCGTTCAATACACAAAGACTGGTTCCCTGGTGAATAATAGCTGTCTGTTTTATACCGTTATTTTGACTGCCGTCGATCGATTAAAAAATAAATGACTTGTTGATAGTCGGCTTTACTTTTATTGTAAACTGCTATTGTATCATACTGATTTATTCCACGTAGTCAATTTTATTTACTCCAAACATTAAAAATTACCAAAATTAACAATGTTGATTGCATGATAAATAACACTTAATTGCAAGTGCAAAAACATGATTAATAGAACCTCGTCCCTTTTTTTGATTTTATTACACTTATAAATGAACATTGACGCATAGACGCACACACGAAATTTCCCACTATTTATACTGGAATAACAAAATTAAACGTAATTCACTGAAGACAAAAATTGCTTCGTTGGCAGTGGATACCATTATTTGAAAATACTCATCGCCTGGCAAATCCAATATAAATAAGAATATGTAAATTTTCATCCAATAGGATATTTCCCTGGCCAGAGGTGGCTTCATCAGGTGTCATTTATGCTGCAAATTCACGTGCTCTATGTTCCTTATATCCATTCCACTAATAGTATTGAGCCAGTCGGAAGTAGTTAGTTGTAATTAGTAAAGGTCTGAAGAATTTTTGTAAAAAGTGAGTTTGAAGCGAACTGCATCATAGAAAATATAAAGTGTTGATAATTTGCCTATATTGTATTGAAGAAGCTTATGTTGGACTTTCGAACATATATTTTAATTGAAAAACAAACCTTTACGTATCAGAACAGAAGACGAATAAACTTAAAATACTATCAAATGAATTCACAGTACATGCGAACTTAAACTCTTTAATAAATAAAAGGGGCGGCATGAATATAACGAATGCGTCAGTTGGTGCTAGTTTGAATGCAACGAGGGAATCTACATCAACGACGTCAGAAGCTGTTTCTTGGACCGTCTACTTTTCTATTTTCCTCATTTGGATTCCTGGGATCATAAGCAACCTGCTGGCCCTTTACTTCATCATTCGGGATATTCAGAAGGCTATTTTTCCAGCCATTTTCCTACTTCTCGTCCTCTTGTGCTGCGACCTCAGCGCTGTAATATTTTCGGTCGGTAGACACGTACTTCAGCGCTACGTAACAATAATATCCATACCGTTCTGTACATTTATTTCAGCGATTCACATTTTCTTCAGAGTGGCATCCGGTTTTATGAACCTTCTAATGGCAGTGGACAGGGTACTTGCAATTTGCCTACCGTTCTATTACAAACGTTACATCACTGTCGGTACATGGAAAATCTCATGCCTGATCGCCGGTGGTTTCATATTACTCTATTGTTTCTTCCCGATAATGGGACTCGGAAACGTGATTTCAATGTCGCGAGGAGGAAAAGCAAGTTGCAGTTCCCTCGGTTACAGGTCTGTCACCGAACAACGCGTCTTTGGAATGATGTTCCCCCTTCTCGGATTCGTTTGTACCCTCACAATCGTCATCTGCAACATGATCCTTATCCGGACTCTCATTCGAATGAATATTCACGTGGGTGCCATCGGGTCTTCTTTCGAAGGCGGCAGTTCAAGTTCAACGGATGATCCGTCTGGACAATCGTCCAAGTCGGCATCCAGGGTGACACATTTTGAAGTGGTGTTCGCGAAGCTGATGGCCTGTCTAGCAAGTGTGTACCTTGTATGTGTAACACCCTATAATGTAAGTAACGTTCTGTAGAAATTATCTATAATACCGGTAGTTGTTGATTGTATTTTATAACAAATCACTACATTCCTCATTCAATATTAAGATTTATACTTGATCACTGATTGTTAAATAAAACTCTGGTTTAGTAATATTTATAAGAAATGGAACCTAAATTGGTTATTAAATTTTTTTTGAAAATCGAACTTATTGGTTCTTTTAAATTTTAAAGAAATGCTTTTTGTCTAAGCTTTGGTATTTCGCTCTAGGGCATGCATCGTAAAGTTTAAAATGCATGCCCTCGGGCGAGATACCAAAAGCTTAGACAAAAAGCTTTGTTGCATTCTTATTCATACTTTTTCTAGTTCAATTCAATTCAATCTTTTTTTAAATACATGAATTGCTTTAATTAAATTGGTTTGTCGTCCACTTGCTCGTGATCCAATGCATAGGGCATAAACGCATCTAAATGTCAATTTTCTTTTTTTTTCTTATTTCGGCGATGTTTTAGACGCTAACGATGATGCAGCAGTTTCCGGGAATAGTTATGAATCCATACGTGATCACGTACATCCACCTTCTTGGTGGCACCATCTACACAGTAGACCCAATTGTCTATATCCTGGTGCGCAAGACCAACCGAAAACGACTGGTGGAACTTTTTTGTGGAACATGCAATCGCGACAACGTTCCAGAACAAAAATGAAGGTGGATCAAGAGTTTCGTTGATTTAGGCTACTTGATATCTTGTTTTCTATTTAAACTGTTGGTCTATATATGCCTTTGATTTGACAGCCACAACGATATATTTAATTTTCAGCATAGTATTGGATACGTTGTGCGTATTGCATAAGCAATATATTAGTAACCTTCAAAAACGTTCCTTTTGATTACATATGGATACCTCTGCTAATGGTATTTGATTCTTCTTATTTTGCATACAACAATGTCAGTATGTTCGTTTTGTGATAATAACGGGTGAGTGTTATATATACTACTATTAAACTTACCTTGTTGGAATGATGCAACAGAGTAAGTAAAATGGGGAAGATGAACACGGTATGTGAAATACTGTTAATTATTTATATATAAAATAACATAACAATAATTTGGTGCACCTTTGAAGCACATAATGGTGCGACGGCGAAATTTAAAAAAATCTACAGAGTATAAAGAATTACTTATTGTTTGCATGTTCTAAATTATTGTTTTCGCGATTCCTGTTCCGGATTAAACAGTCTCCACCATGTAGTTTGAAGCCTACCAAAAGCTTGTACAGTTACATGTACAAACAAAAACGTACGATACTATTTTATCAAATAATAAATATCTAATCAAACTTGTTCGGTGAGATTGCATTTGCAATAGTTTTTCTTAATTATAACAAATTAGGTTCTTATTACATGGTAAAGAGCACTCGTAGGTAAAGCAATATACCTGCAGAAAAGTCATTTTAACACCGTATAGCTAGTCAGTCGTATTATTTAATTTATGTTGAGGGACAGGTACTCTGTCTCACTTACAAACAAAATTCCTGAACTCGTTTAATAAAATATGGCATGATATGACAACTCTTGCCAGATCCTATATATATATTAATCCAAGAAAATGTTCTTATGAGGACTTTGACAATAAATTATACTGTTTAAATTTTTATTTCAACTTACTTCGTACGTAAGATTTGTTGCCGTCAAGTGTGCATATTGGTATTTTACATGACAACTGCATGGTATCTAATTATAATTATTCCAAGGAACGTGACGATGTAGTGTTGTATAAGCCTGAATAAATTGCCTGTGTCTATGTCGGTCGATCTGTATATTTTAGAGTAATTGTTCCACGTTAAACAATTATATCTTGCAACCTGAAATACTGGATACAAGCTATGTTTTTGTATGATGTATATTTTACTTGCGGTATGTAAAAAATTGCTACGTTTCATATGGCGTCTACAATCCTAATACGTTTCTATTTAAGTTCAGATAGGACTAAGAATTAAATCAATCACTCACCTTCAGATGTCGACAGGTTTAGCGTTTTCAGAAATGGCAATTTTGTGCAGTGTAATTTCAGCGCAACTGTATTTATAAATTATGCTGCATAACTGATAATAAACTAAAATGCTCAATTGATATGAAAAACGAATATTATTATTTGTTAACTAAAACATACGATTCATGAAAAATTATTTTTTAAGAAACATCTGCCAGTGTCAAAACAATTGAATTGCTTGATGTGCCAAATCAACGAATATTTCGCAAAAACAAAATTGGAAAAAAATAAAGATAACCTATAAAACATCAGTGTTCATTATTGCCAAAATTTCAGCGCTGGTAACATCGATATAACGAGATAAAACTGCTAGTTTTTTTTGTGGCAAAATATATTCCATTTTAATTTCCCCACAACGATTTCTAGTCATACGACACACGGACACTAATATGGTACAGTAACATGTGTTGAATATATATTGTCCCGCAAACAACACAGAAGAGCATTTCTATCTTGCTAAATCGAACTTACCAAACCGCATCTAGCGTTTACATGTTGGCTATTACTATAAGGAAGATTGATTTGGTATGTGTTAACTTTATTTTTCGAAATATTGAACCAAATGTTTCGTTGATTTTAAGTAAAAATATTTTCATAAAAAATCCAACAAAAACATATCAATCCATATCATCCCATATTTGGTGTATATTAATTTTCATTAGCAATTAAGCAGTTGTTGATAATGCTTCTCAACATGTGAATTATATTTATTATATTATAATTAACTACCATAATTTAAATCAAACAAACAAATAAATTCCAAAAATCTTTTTTATGAAAATGGAAAACAATATGGAACATTATCTGTTTAAATACTGTGCATTCAGTTCATCTACAATTTATAATAGCAAACATTTTTTTTAAACAAAATTTGTACGAAATATTTGCATACAATAAAGGCTATCCAATAGATTAACCATTTTTTAAACTTTACATGTAGATATTTGCAATACAAAAACTCTTAAAGTACCATATATCAAAATATTGTAGTTGGTATGTTTTCATTAATAAAGTTTATTTTCTTCAGTGTTTTTTTTTAAATTAAAATAATATCATTATTAATATACAATAACATAAACAATTATTTCCATATTTCTGCATGTTGATACTTAAATTGACTATCATATCTGAACATCTTTTATTGATCAGTTTAGTGCAACAGTATGAATCATGAGCTATCTGTGTCAGATGCCACTGCGGCTGACATAATGTTAATCTCGAGGGGATGTCTTACAAAGACCTTTAGATCATTCTTGAAATTAAATTATTATCTAAACAGCTACAGTAACCATTAATATCCATTTATTTTATTCATGCTAAATGTTAGCTTTTAGTTTGTTATGAAAAGCCTTGTGATATTCGATTAGCACAGATTGACCCAATGTGTGTACGTGCTTTTATATTTTTCTGGTTGAATGACACATAATAGCGTCTCGAAAGATGACCTTTGTCGGTCGAGTGTTTATCTAGACACATTTGCAATACAAAGATCCATTTATATAAGCTCTTTAAAACACATGATCAACTTTAAATAGAACGTTTACTTTTCTTGTAAAAGTGGCATTTGAGTTGATAGTCCAAGTATTAAAAACGTGTAGGTCTATCATTGACTAAAAGTGTAATTCAAGCGCCCTATGAAATTTTATACATGTTGACTTTCAAAATCGACCAAGTTGGCATCAATGTCAAGCCAAGGTCAATGGCTAGAACTGTATCTTTTTCGTTACAAATAACACTGCTATTGAAGTATCCAACACAATACATGATAGCAGATTACAGAAGAGATCTTACGTTTAATATTCAGAGGAACAAAATAACATATATCTATTAGACAAAACATTCAATCTTAATCAGAATTATACGGCTGTATAATTTTCGATAAAGTTGAAAGGATAAGGTTATCCTTTTAGTATTGTTAAAGAACGATTATGCCATTGACATTACATAGTATATGAGACTTTACATACACCAAACACGTTTTCGACAGAGGGGAGTATGCTAGGTCTAAACTCACGCCAGCAATCAGTTTATATACACAATCACAAATGAATGTCTATACGATTTAGAGTGAGCAAAGACAATAAATATACTTATATTAAATATCTTATAATTCATTACATATAGATGTAGCGCAACTCCAGAAACATATCAAAATAAAACATTGGTTATTTTGGTAAATCTAATTACTAGTACAAGAAGTGGCATGCTTTATGAACTACATTTATTTGTATATGTAAACCTTAATCAACTTTAAGAAAAGACCAACAATTATAACACAAACAGTGTTGTTAAACTAAAAATGTTAAAGAGTATTTGCTCTTTCGTGTACCGCTTCATATTAAATGATTTTCATTAAACATGCATGTTAAACTTTATTTATTTCCAAAGAATAGTCATAATTTGTTTATGATTTAAATACTGTTCTCCCATAGTCCCCAAATCCACAGCAGTAATATTATGTAAATGCTAGCGTATGCATGCTACACATCACCCTTTTGCAGCAGGGGAAACAAATAGCAAACGTTTTCAAATTGTGTAATGGATACCACTTGAAACAATCAAATATATATGTCCTTCCTTTCTTTTGTATATTTATTCAATATAATTATAACATAACCCTAATGTGAAAAGTAGGCCTAAACAGTATACAGCGGCAACACAATAGAAGCCGTTTGTTGCCATAATCTTAAGTATTTAAACATGTTTAAACATTTAACAGACCAGCCATACATGTTTTATTTTACATCAAATGAAATAAACGCATCGTATTTAAAGTTTTATCTTATAACTTTATCTATTGCGACTGTTAATGGACATATTTACTCATGCACAGGCAATGTCAGTAGTCTTCAGTCACATGTGACTGATAAGGGGAAAAAATGTCAGACAAGTGGAAAATACACATTAAGGAATCTAAAATAAATGAAAAATACCTGTGTCTTCTTAATGGCATATACCTATGTAAATAATTACAGCGTTACCTGTATTGAAAGCGTCATTTTCACAGGCGTAGACAAAGAAGTGACTTAATATATAAATGTATATTAAAACTTCCCTATGCATCAGCAGAAGGAAGGTAATTTTATACGACGCAACAGTACGGACGTTTTCTTGTTTTTAAAGTCATTTGAACGTTACCTTTAATTTGCAGTCGTAAGAAAGCTCAGGTTGGAATTGATTTTCTTGATTTTATTAGATTGCAGCGTGTGCAGATGTTAAAGGGGCCTTTTCACAGATTTTGGCATTTTTTAACTTATTCATTAAATGCTTTATATCGATAAATGTAAACATTGGATCGTAAAAGCTCCAGTAAAAATCAAGAATAAAATTAAAAAAAGAAAAAGAACATTGCCCGGACCAGGTTTCGAACCAGTGACCCCTGGAGTCCTGCCAGAGTCCTGAAGTAAAAACGCTTTAGCCTACTGAGCTATTCCGCCGAGTACATATACTTGAAGTATTTTATACCTTATTTAAGCAATCTTCGTAGTTTCACAAACTTTAACGACAAAAACAGAACTCCAAATTATTCAATCGTTTCGCGTTGCAACGCTTTATAATTTTTAGGTTTTAAAATCGTCAAAAGATGCATATAATGGCTATATTAGACCATGGTAAATGTTCAGTATTACTGTTTTCTCACAAATATCATAACTAAAACGAAAATTTGCGAATCTGAAACAACTTTTTTCAATTTTGTCAATTTACCAAAGCGTGAAAAGATCCCTTTAATAAATGATCCGTCCATAATGAACGTGCTTCTTTAAAACACTATTAAAGCATAGTTAGGTATCGACAGTAGCAGTAGGTGATCTAGGTTGAAGACAAACTAAGAAAATGAAGTTTTAATAAACCAATTAGCGCACAAGCCCATACACACTCAGAATCAACGAATATATCGAACAATATTTCGAAAAAAAAGTTAACACTTCCAATATCAATGTTTCTCATAACAATATGCTAGATGTGGTCTAATAACATAGATTTAACAAGATACTAAATTCTCTTATTGTGTTTTTTGTGTTTATAATAATGCAAAAATACGGACCTATTTACGGTTCATATGGCTTGCGGGGTCTGGTTCGAGTCGACTTGCGCACAACAATAATGGCAACAGCTGAAAACATAACGAATACAATTTCAAAAATCCTCACGTCTGGGGACACACTTTTTGTTACGATATATTGCTGCTTGAGTATTGCAATAGGTAGATATCCTGATATTGTTGCATCCTCGCTTATAATTTAAAGTATACCCTTCATTAGACTTCTGCTTTAGACATAAAAGTGTCTTTCATGCAACATTCTGAGTCAATATTAATCAGCAACAAATTGCTAACATTGCAAAACAGCGCGCATAATTTTCTCGATAACAAGTGCATTAAATAAATTCTATTTTAGACATAGCACTAAACAAATTAGCAGCGTGATTAACATGCAACATTTACTTCAATTAAGCATATTAAAATGTTTCTCAAAAATAAAAGTGGTCGCAATTACCATTAGTTAAGAACTGGTGCGCTTGATACTTAATACAATAATTTTGATTAAATTGTCTCAAAACTGCTACATTTAAAAAAAAATTTTTAGTCCCTAAATCCTTTATATCTAAAGGAATACTTGCATATACTTTAACAACTGTATTCGCAATACGTTGATTTTTGTAAATATAATTAATGTTACCTTGTACAAAATCAAATGGAATCAAAGGTATATTCTGTCAATTTATACAGTGCGTGTTTCACTGAATAAAGAAACCAAAACAAATACTTATTTTGCTTCTAGACTCGTAATGAAAGTTTAAATCTGCACTGTATTACTTTGGATTGTCAATCGTTTGATGTTTTTTAAAAATCATGAACAAACGAATCGAAATCATTGTACACACCACTCAGTATTAACTGTCATACCATCAGTGACCATGTAGCAAAAAAAAACACAATTTCTTAAAAAGACAAACAAGAAGTTAGTGACGTTATTCTGTTTATTTTCATTCCATCATTTTATGTTTATTTGTAATTGCAACCGTTCACTTTTGTTTTGAAGAACGGGAACATGGTTATATGATGGCAACGATACATATAAGTTAAGGATACAAATAATGTTATTTTCTCGACACAAAAACCTGAATCATTCGCTTGGTTGAGTTTTTGAAGCCTCGCTAAATAATCTTTCTGTATGAAACAAAAACCTTGTATTCTCTATATGGCGAATAAAGCAAATTCAACCTCGATACCTATTGCAGTAAAAACTGAAATGAGTACACGAGTATGATAATTATCGTATATTAACGTTTGAAAAGCATATGATTCACCAATTTCGGGTTTTATCTATATCCAGAGATATGCAGAAATCAACATCTCCCTTTCTTTATGATTTACATCCGACTTATCTATTAGCAGAGATAGTCCGAGATCACCCATTTCTCTCCTTATGATTGCCATCCGACTTATCTATTTGCAGATATAGGCCAAGATCAACCCTCTCTCTTTATGTTTGACATCCAACTTATATATTTGCAGAGATAGGCCGACATCACCACTCTCTATGATTGACCTCGGACTTATCTATTTTCAGAGATAAGCCGAGATCACCTCTTTCTCTCTATGATTGACATCCGACTAATCTACCTGCAGAGATAGGCCGAGATCACCCGTCTCTTTATTTGATTGACATCCGACTAATATACTTGCAGAGTCAGGCCAAAATCATCTTTCTCGCTCTATGATTGACATCCAAATATCTAATTGCAGGAATAGGCCGAGATATCCCTATCATTGACGTCTTACTTATCTATTTGCAGAGATATGCCGAGATCACCCGTCTCTCTCTCTCTCTCTCTCTCTCTCTCTCTCTCTCTCTCTCTCTCTCTCTCCTCTCTCTCTCTCTCTCTCTCTCTCTCTCTCTCTCTCTCTCTCTCTCTCTCTCTCTCTCTCTCTCTCTCTCTCTCTCTCTCTCTCTCTCTCTCTCTCTCTCTCTCTCTCCATAATTGACATCCGACATATATACTTGCAGAGATAGGCCGAGATCATCCCTCTGTCTCTATGATTGACATCCGACTTATCTATTTGCAGAGATAGGCCGAGATCACATAGTTTTAGTCGCACTGATATTATGCGTTTTAAACAACAGTGAGCCACACTTCAATTACAATAAGAAAAGCATGAGCTCGAAGTGCAATGCATTAAAATGTCGTAACACGACGAAACATAGTCATGTGAAAACTCATTCAGTAGAACCTCCGGTCTTGTCTACTTACTTGGTTTCTGTTTAATCTCGGTGGATTTCACGACGGTTCGTTGACGCTCTTCGCGGTGGCTCTGGCTGTCAGGATCCCGTCCTCCGACACCGCCGATTGGATTGGAAACATTTTCGTTCGTAATGTTGTTAAGTGTTCATATTAAGAGCGCATTTATTTGTATTTTGTAAACCTATTTATTTCAGCACGATTTCGTCAAACGCCTAAATCTTGTCAAATAATATCGAGTCCATGTTCTGAGAAGCACCAATACTTGATGTCTTTTGAAAAAACCTTGAAAACGCTCTGTGAGTGGGTGATCGATTCCGGGACCGCTAGGCCGATGTCCATTACCCCCACCGAAACCTTATTATTTACACTTGATATGTGCTTTTTCATTACGCATACTCAGTTGGCACCAAACACAGCAAATTCAAATTAAAACATAAGTACTAAATGTAATGGATTTGTCTTTATAAATCATGATTTAATATTGAATGGAACGAATCAGATCATGTGCATGCTTTAGGCTTAATATAAAAACGTTGCGCCAGCCATTTGTATTTAACTTGTATTATACACAAACAATAAAATATGTATGTCTGGCATTAGCCAAATATCTTGGGACAACGTTCGTATTAATAACGAACGGACGTGCCCCGACATATATAGAACATATTAAAATGATTTCATCATTTCAGTTATAATACACTTTATGAATTCATACGAACGGGCTCAACAGATAGATCCAAGTCTAATTTTAATAGTGTGGTGAAACTTGAAAAAAAATCTATTTGTTCTTCCCTCAATATAATCTTTATCTTTGATCTTTGATAAAATAAAACATATTTCCAAGAAAACAACAACAACAAGCAAATCTGTTTGCAAAGATGTTGTTTATTGCTTTAAACATTCACCTCTGTAATTCCTTAATTACACGAATCTTCTTTAAACTAAAAAACAAACGTGCTTCACGCAAATCAACGTAAATGTTAGGACCGAATGAACCATAGCAAAAAAAAGAATAATTCTTTATAATCACAAAGTATCTTTTTTTCCAATACAATCGATTCGAATGTGTTCTATATCAATATACATGTTCAGACATTTATTGTTTATGCCAAGTTTAAACACACTCCTGTTCATTTTTAGTCTTTTATTTGTCATGCATTATAGTATATTGAATTTTGAATATATCTATTGAATTGAAAATACACGATATTTTTAGCGACAGCAAACGATATCATAATAATTTATTTTTCAACGCAACCAAACCGAATGGCTAATTGATACAGAACTGATGTGGCATAATGCGTCGCCAAATGAGTCGTTCATTGCATTAATTATCTCTGCAATGGGCTTAACCCATTTATGCCTAGCGTCTAGAAAAAGGCCTTGGCAAACAGCATGATGCGGCGTCTCATCAGGGTCTGCGCTGTATCCTTAAAGGAATTTCTGTAAGAAATATTCTAAATATAGAAATAAATATACTAGACATCCCTAATTTTGGAAATAAATGGATCCAATGTAGAAGGATGGGAGAGTCCACTAGGCATAAATGGGTTAATGACATGCAGCTTCTTTTAACGGTATTTTTATGTAAATAGATAACCTGCACTGTTCACTACCGCTGCGTTAAATGACAAAAAATGAACGGACAAAATAAAAGCAATAAAAGGTATTTGATTATTAATAATTATGTTACATTAAGTTTAATTATATTTGTATTTGAAATATTGTTACACAACAGGTACGTTTTTATGGTATGAACGCAAATAAATAATGTCGTACGAATATGCATTAAGGTTTACACGTACTTTACTTTTTTATTGATTACCTGTATTACCGGTATTTGTATTTGTTGTCACTATAATTAATCCGGTTTATTGTGTTTTGTGTCACTCGTGTTATTCTAGAACAGCTACCTTTAAAATATTTCTACAGGAGCATTGAAACCAATCAATCAATATTATAATCCACTGGATTGCGCTTAGATCCCAGTGAGAAACGGTTAAATTAATGGAATATATTGTCGTTTTCACGTTCCAGCTTATATACATGTATGACGTTCAAATGCATCAAGTTTGAAATTGTAATGCTTATCAATCACACGTGTTTAAAGCGGGTATATACGTTTTTGTCAAATAATTATGAATTAATATAAACTGTGTAAAAAACTTATTATATATATATTTCAATATAAATTAAAATAAAAGTTAAGAAGAACATATGTCGAAAAATGCGAAATAAGCCAGATATTTAATTCTGAAATTGAAAACGGCTGTACAGCCGAATTCGCCAGCATGTATACCATACATGTACGATGTGCATCTAAACTTAGTTTAACGGTTTATTTGAATTCCTGCAACGATATCTATTCATACGACACACGAACACTATCTCCGATCCTAATGCATAGACGAATGCTTCGGTTATTGTAGGAAAATATGTACGTCACTATCGGCTCGGGGCGCTAATTTGTCTTTGCTGCATTTTATGAAATTCGGCTTAAATGTATAATTTTTCTTGCCTATTTTGTGTTATTGTAACATATTTTATCAATATATTACAATTAAACACATATAAAAAATCGTATATACCCGCTTTAAGGACTGAAATACAGAATGATAGCAGTATTCATCGCCGGTTGGTGTTCATGTCATCTTACCTGGTGCTGGTGATCAACATTGGCTTTTACTTCTCGTTCGGGTCTCTGTTTGTGATCATCATTCGGCGATTAAACACCACCAGAGCGAAAGCGGCAACACTTCGGTCAACGCTGGGAGGAGTTTGGTTGTGCTCGGGTACCAATATAGTATTACGAAAAGTTGATAAATAGACAATCGCATCAGCAAATTCCAATGTTGTTGCTCTGTATATAATTTAACCATATAGATATTAAATTGCAATTAATGTGTAGCTTTTTAGATTCAATTGCATTGATATGCAGTCAATATTGATTTACGATATGTTTTTCGAGTTATTCTGTGCTTAGCGTGAGGTTCGGCTTTCCTGTAAACCGGTTTAAGCCCCAAATGCTTGACATTGACCGTTCACAGTCGGTGACTTCAGCATGTATGATGTTTGTGGTCTTTCATGCCTTGTTTTTAATTTTTTCTCTTGATGATGTTTCTTTTTTCTATATCAAAGTATTAGCGCATTTGTGTTGCTAGAATACTTTTCTTAAATGTTTTCCTTGTAATATTCGTGTGAAATTTTCAATTTTTTGTGCTTGAACGATGTTTTGAGTGAATGTACAAAACAGAAAAAGCGATTTTTATAATTTCATAACACTAGTTTGTTTCATAGTTAAACCCTCACGCGCACGTTTTCATAACTTTCTAATAAAAAACAATTTTATTTGTTTTCAGGGATATTTTTCGGTGCTCTTGTTAACAAGACAAGTGTCCGTGTCGTGTCCCTGTGTGGGTCTTTGATGGTGTTTGTTGGGTTTGTGTCGTCTGCGTTCGTAACATCACCGTCTGTGCTTATTGCTACGTTAGGTGTCATTATTGGTAAGTGATTAAGAAATTTTTAACGGTGTGGCTTACATTACTGGCTATAATGGTATATAGCACTTGATGTTGAATGTATGCAAATTAAATCTTTAAATAAAATACATTAGATATATAATGTAATGGCATTTATGTGTATAATCAGTTTAAAATAAATTACAATTTGCATGAAACAAATGTACCGTGCTATGTGAAAATGGGGTGTAGTGCATGCGCGTAAAGTGCCGTCTCAGATAAGCCTGTGCCGTCCGCACATGCTTATCAGGGACGACACTTTCCGCTTTTATGGTATTGTTCGTTTAAAGAAAGGCTCTTCTAAGCAAAATCCAATTTAGGCGGAAAGTGTCGTCCCTGATAAGCCTGTGCAGACTGCACAGGCTAATCTGGGACGGCACTTTACGCACATGCATTAAACTCCCTGTTCACAGAGCACGGTCAAAATATAAAGTTAAGCTTTGAAACAGCAGGAGAGAACCCTTATTATAGCCCAGGAGGCTTTATTAATGTCAAGTGATAAAGAGCCAAAAAGACAATACAAAAGCACTAGACAAAACACACAAAATAACAGACAACAAAACAGTCATATGCGTGTATTCAAATGACTTTTGCATTGACCGTTCCAAGTCGATGGCCCAGTTTTTCATGTTTGTGCGTTTTTATGTACGCGTGTGTCTTATTAAGTTCATTTGTTTTGTATATCATTGTTTGGCATTTGTTTTATCGCCATAAATAATGGACCGCGTTGTGCAGCAGATGTTTCACTTCATATGAGTCGCGTTCTGAGAAAACTAGGCATACTGCATGTGCGTAAAGTGTCGTTCAAGGTTAGCCTGTGCAGTCCGCACAGGCTTATCACGGACGACACTTTCCGCTTTTATGATATTTTCTGTTTAAAGAAAGTCTCTTCTTAGCAAAAATCTAGTTTAGGCGGAAAGTGTCGTCCCTGATTAGCCTGTGCGGACGGCTTTACGCACATGCATTAAGCCCAGTTTTCTCAGAACGCGTTTATATGTACCTTGGAACACAATCATCATATAAACATTGCTCTAAACATATTATAAATAAAAACAAAATATCATAGTATAAAATTATACATGTTAGTCGATGCGTCAAACTTAATTTCGGGTTTGGGAATGTCGCCGCTGTCTATATCGTCCTTTTCGGTAACGGCCAAACATTTTGATGGTAATGGACAATTGCTTGTCATTTTGTCAGTTTTATCGACGGGGTCAGCAATGGGAGGATCTATCTACGCTTTTATTATTCCTTGGTTAGAGTAAGTAGGTATTAAATGTAATAACAAAGGTGAAGTAAGTTTTCCGAATTTTTGTTTTTACTAAAAACACAATTATATATTTCGCACAATTAAGATTCAAATTCTGTGTAATAACTTATTACCTACATACAACTATGAGATACATTTTTCAAATTTCAGCGACCTCTATGGATATCCAGGAATATTCTTGATTTGTGGCGCCGTGTCATTGAATACATTTGCGTTGGTCATACTTTGGGCACCTGTAGAACAACCAAGCGTTAAAACTAAACACACTGCTACCACCGGTCATCACAAAGAGATCAATCGTATAAACGTCAGTGTTGTTACAGTGCCCGATATCAGGCTGCCATACGACAACTCCAAATTCAAAATTGACGACATTGCATCAGATCGAGCAGATGACCAGACACGCACAGAAACAAAATCAAATGCAGATGTCAATGGCACTATGCAGACAGTGGAATGCCTCGATAATAATGTTCTAACCGGACCCAAATCAACTGACCTAACACTACGTAGCAGTATACATTGTCTATATCGGAACAAAGTGTTTATGGTCTTTGTGGCTGGTTTGACATTTGCATTGCCTATCATTATCATTTCACTGTTTTCACTGTTGATTTATATCAAGACAGAGGTTCCACTAAGAAAGAAGCTTCTTTTGGCCTTATAGCACTCAATGTGTGTGGCGGTCTTGGTCGATTGAGTCCCGGCTTCATAATGAAAATACCAGGAATGACTACCCTTGGTGTTCCAATCATTGCCTGTGTTCTACTCGGTATAGGTATTGTGTGCGCTGTGTTCGTACCTGGCATAAGTCTGTTGATTTTGTCATCTTGTGTGACAGGTTTTGCCATTAGAATACTGCTCGCATCGCTTAATGTGACAACTGCGAGTCGTGTTGGAACAAAACATTTGGGAAACTCCATCGGAATTATTTTAACAATCAACGGGATCGGAACTGCAATATCGGGTCCTGTGGCAGGTAATGATAACACAAATATTTGGGACTATGTGTGTACGGTATGCATGCAAATAAATTGTACTAGTTGTTGTGAACATAGCTTTAAATTCAGTAACGCAAACCTTATAACTAATTTTCTATATGAAAACATGCATGAATATGCATTTTATTTCTTTAAATAAACATGTTTTTGCAGGTTACGTTCTTGACGTCACCTCCGGTTATAAGCTGCCTCTTCTTACGTCATTTGGTATTGCATGTGTTGCACTAACGTTTATGTGCATTTGTAACAAACTGCAGGCAAAGATTTCTCGCGGAAAGACATTATCAGAGGAAACTATATACGCTCCGGTATAACTTATGTGTTTGTTGATAGATGTTCGCGTACACGTGCTATAAATACCAACTTGGCCGGAAAGAGACAACGACTTGCCATATTGCGCAAGGTAGCATAACGAAGCATTGAAAAAGATAAAAAGTACTGTGGTATGACCTGCTCATGGATGAATACAACGCTTAAACATTTCTCTATTTATTGATTTGCCTCTATGTTTCAGTTGATTTTTTTTTAAATTTAATTGTTTGTCATGTAATAAAATATTAATGTCTTTAGTTTTTTTCCGTCTTAAACAATTGCATAATAAATGTATTCATTTGAATTATGTTATGATCAAACATGATAATAAAATTATGACTCTAGCAAAAAAAAAACAACAAAGTCAGCGCGCTGGTAACCAATGATTTGCGTGTCCTAGAAGAAGCATCAGCCAACAAACTGTCTTGCCTTACAGCAGCACTATTAAACATCAAATGTGTAATATTATTGGATTCCAGTTGATACTCTCTGACTATGGAATACACGGACATTGTGAGGCATACAGAATAGTAAAGCTGGAAGCAAAAGAGGACCAAAGGGAGAGCAGAGTCGGCCTAGAAGACATTAACCGCAGCATCAAGAGCCTGTTTAGAACTGACCAGTCAAAGGACAGTTACCATTGCCTATCCAGACTTGAAAATGTGATCATCATCCGACTTCGGCGTAAAGGACCAACATAACTACACCACCACATTTGCCAGACATCTCACCTCGTGCCGTCTCCAAGTGCCCCTGTGGAGAAGCCTACACAATGGCTGAACACATCCTCCAGGTAAGGCAGTGAACTACAACCCCAAAGATAAAATGTATAACAAGAACCTTTGAGTATGCAAGAAACGATGTACGGTACAGGTGGGGGCTATTCACATGACCAATCGTTTTATCTTTGCCTTCAGACTGCACTTGTATCGGCAATCGATAACTTATATATTTGATTTTCATCGTGGAAAAGTCTCTAAAATCCTTTTCCATCAGAATTAATGGCAACAGTGTGATATGTTGCCCGAATAGTAATGGAATAAAGTATGATGCACATGTCTCCCATTCATACCCTCACCCTCGCCTGGAGCTAAAAATATCAACGGAAAACCAAACTCAATTTGAAAATTAACGTAACCGTCTGATGATACTTATGTCGAATACACTGTGTGTTTTTGTTTTTAAATATTCACCAAGGATATTTTGCAATTTCTTTTCTATTAACAAAACCATACGCTTTAGTATCATGCGAACCGTTCCATCCAGAAACACGAATTCGTTTCTGAAATCGCTAAGGTTGATAAGAACATACCAATTCATACGTATGTGTTCGTCGAACATGTATCCCACAATCAATATTGTTTTTTTCAAAACAATTAGAGATGCCGCAGATACAAATCTTTTCGAAATTGAAAAAAAACAGTGAACTAACGACCCCCAATAACATAACAAATTGACAAAACTATATGACGGTGCACATTCAGTTCAAGATGACAATCACTGCGTATATTATTTTTTTAATTTATTATTACAAATTATCAGGCCGTAACCTGTTTTTCTGTTTATCATACCTCTACGTCCCCGATTTTAAAGACATAATGAAAAAGTCGCTAAAAAGCTGCAGTTTAAGCGGGGAAGAATATGACTTGTCGTTTCACGTGTTAGTAATGACGTCATGAGCACGCGCGCTTAATGCTTGTAAAAAATGTTTTTGCTGTTTGTGTTGCATTTCGTGTTTAAAATATATTTGCATCTTCAGCATGCATGTTAAAGTTTACTTCCGTTGTATCCACCGACGCGAGCATCGCGGTCAATCGTTGGTTTCGGAACATGCGACTTCCCTGCCATTGAGTAATTAAATGGTAATTAAATTGAATGCTTTTTAATTCCCTTTCATTATTGTTTAATTTGAGAAAAAATGCTATGAGGTTAAATTTTATTTACACTTATATGTTTCATGAATATTGATGGGCAAAGTGTGAGGTTGAGCGCTCTAAAACCGGTTTAAACCCCCAATGGTTTGCATTGACCGTTCCAAGGCGGTGACCCCAGCTTTATATGTGTTTATGTTGTTTTGTATTGTGCTGTTTTGTACTTTTTGGCAATTGGTCACTTGCCTTAAATAAAGGACCAACTAATTGTATATAATGGTTTGCTTGAGTATGAAATACATTGCTCGTTGATACCGATACATTAATTATATAATTATGTTGTGGTTCATTATTTGTTATACTCACACAAAGCGTCAGGTACACTCATGCAAAGAGCAAATTAGCTTATGATCTGGATCGTCAATCGTAACGCTGAAACTTGGTTTCTATTTTTTACTTAACGCCCAATTAGATATACGCTGAAAATCTGTTTTCATCTGTGTAATCATCAGTGAAGTGTGTGTGAATCCTGTATACAATTGACATGACGCCTTATTGATGATCGCTCCGCCCACTTAATCACGTGGCTTAGCGGTTATCAAACCTAGACAAGCTAACACCAAAATGGCTTCTTTGCCTATAGACTGCATATAGATTTACGCGATATTCCTGACGATTTTTATGGACTTTGTTAACACCCTTTACACTTGTAAAGGGATTGATGTCATTAAGTTAATCTGCAAATGCAAAAAATATACGATTATAGAGAACATCAGCTATTTAAAACGTGTAAATCGGTACATTAAACACGCTCTCAAACCATACCCGTAGCCAGGGGGGGGGGGGGGGGGTGCGTTGGGTGCGTTCGCACCCAATCTTTTTTGACAAGTAAAAAAATGTGTACTATAAGTTGCACACAACTTTTTTTGACGCAAAAACGGTTATTTATTTTTCCAGAAACCCAGTGAGTCTTCGTATTTAAGCGTTAAAATAATGTATTCAATATGCATCCGACAGGTCACCATATAATTCATATCTCGATTAAGCCATTTCCAAGATAGCGCATGATTTTTATTTACCGTACAATTTTTAACCGTAGAAATGTTGAAATCAACAGTAGTTTTGACAGCAAAATTTGAGAAGATCTAAGAAGCCGGTCCGCGCAAAATGGAATTTGAATCTTTGTTATAAATGAATATTTGTTTTCTGTATAATGAAAATTATTAACCTGGCACCCTAATCCGTATAAAATCGATACTTATTTAAGGATATTTGATACTGAATGATTGTTTTGTAGCTTTTGTTATCGTTATTAATGTCTGTATAAAAGCTATAACTTTAACATATATCATAACAAAATGATGAAGCCTACTTATTGTGGGTTGAAATCCCAGTCCAATAACCTTTTTCGACAATTATCTAAAAACGATTTGATTTAGTTGAATAAATAATCCTGTGAAAATGAAAATACATTTAAGATGATTATTAACGGAATGTTATGTCAGCTTCCGAAAATGACTGAAATCAAAGGACACTCTATGACTATTGCCGAAGACTAATGAGTCACTGGTTAATAACTTTGCATTATACCACGATTTATAACAATTACACATGGTGCACAGCATTTCCGACAAAATGCGTTGTCTTTTTGTTATATCCCCGTACAACCATCTTTGGATCCCCTAAAGGGGTTTCCAGCAACAAAAATATCAGCTATGGTCAAGACAGGATAACTTTTTTGTTGAATGACAAGAAAACAAATCATTTCTACAAAGCAATGTAGCTTTTTTGTAGTTTACCAACACTTAATGGCATCTGTTCTGCTCAACATACATAACTTTCCACAGTGTTTTAATTATGTCAAACTTGACACTAGGCATGTCCTACTCTTAAACAGTTGTTATAATGAATTTAAAACGTTATAACATATGATCAGGTGGACGTCAACGCTAAATGTTCATCAACTGTGACGGATCTTGAGCATATAATGGGCAAATAAGTACATGTTTTTTCTTTAACGTCCTGGTATACATTGTTAAGGACTTTGAGACCATAGGACCAGTAGTTTGTGGTTATATGGTCTTACTGAAGCCTTAAGTGTTATATGTTTCTGAAATTCGTTTAGAAAAAAAAGATAACTAATTTGTTAAAAATAGTTAAAAAAAAATTAAAGTAACCAGTTGTACTTTTGCATTATTTTTAGTATTGGTGCAGCGTAGAGACTACCCAGTTTTGTTAATCAGTGCTTGTTGTACAATACATGTTTGTTGTACAATACACTATTAGCAAGTTAAGAGCAAAGCTATGCCTCTGGTACTATCCACAGTAGCAGACAAACAATTGTTTTGTAAAAAAGGGCAAACATTTCCATTGGATTTGCTCGATTTATGAATGGTAGAATGTTGGAATGGTAAAACACACCATTTTTATCTTAGATTCCGAGAATCCAATAAATAATTATATTTTATACCGTTCTTATTGTTGACATTCGATATATTTGTTGTTGCATATGTAAACAAAGTGTGTGTGCGCATACTAGTGTCGGGTTAAACACCGTATAAAATGATGTTTCATTATCGAAATTTTCTAGGGGGAGGACCTCCAAAGCCCCCGATTGCAGGAGGGGAACATCCCCTCCCGCACAACCCCTTCGCCGGCAAAATTTCGCACCCCCCTTTTCAAAACCCTGGCTACGGGCCTGCAAACGCTTACGCGTTTACCGAAATCGAATCCGTTATTACGTGTCATGGTGGTTTTAGCAATAAATTAACACTTCACCGATATTTACCCATGTTATTAACAAAAATATTACCGAAACATTTCCCCCTTCCCGTGTATATGACACGAAATAGCGCTCCATTCCTGGTAATTCGGTGAAGTTTTACGCGCTTTTCGACGCCGAGTGGGTACCTCAATCCCACATGTTATTACGTATATAGGTTATAAATATTAAACATTGCTTGTGGGACCTTTATCAATCACTTAAATTGAAAGCGAAAAACAACACAATAAGTTTGGTCATCGTCTGATATAAATCAGCGTTGTGCAAAGGGAAATTCGGTCATGCTAACTAATAAAGCTACCAGTATCAGACGCTCGCGCAGGTTCCGACTTCCATCAAGTTACCGCGTTTATAGGTGAACTTATATCATTGATAAATAACTCTTTTACAATAGCATTTATCGATACGTCTTTATTAAAATAGTAACAAAGTAGTTTTCACTTGTTTTTGACACACACAAAACTCGATTTTTAACGGGGACTTAGTTAAATTACACAAAGTGGGTACCAAAATTCTCTATTATTTTACATGCACACGTGACAAAATTCATACTTAAAAATGCTTAGTTATTGCTTTTATGACATTTCAATTTTTTTAAATAAATTAATGTTCTATAAGGGGGATCTCGTTAATTCTTGAAGCTTCCACTCGCTCTTGTCAAGACCGCATTTCCGCGTTGGAAACGATATAAATTTTATTCATCTTACTTATCTTTCTGGATACCAAATGTCAGATTTGCATAAACCCTATTTACAGCGTTTTTGCCATATTTCATTTCCGTTTTTATCCGAACAAAATAAACAAATCACGTTTTAAAAATGAGAACTAGGCATTCGGGCTCCAAGTGTGGATTAAAAGTGTTTATTGGTGACACCACATGCCTGCACATGTGTAGATACCGTTAATAAGATATCATGTGTCACCTTCAAATAACATGTATGATGACAGTTAAGTCTATTACTATCAGAGTAATAAAACACACCATGAATTAGGCTTCATGCTGGGTTTTATTTCTCGTTAAGTAATGCAGATGAACATTGCTGCTATTAATCACCTAGTTACTGGTAAAACTATTAAAAAACATTAACTATTATGCGATGATCAGAACGATAACATAAACTATTTAAACCTGCTAGTATATTCGATAAAAAGATATTGTAATTGTCTTTAAAGTGTTGACGTTCAGTTGTTCGTGGGGACGACCGCATGCATTTATCCATCACTTACACTTCTCAATATCTCTTTTCGGCTTTGGAAACGATATAAATTCAATGTCACCAACAAATCTTTCAGGATATCGATTGTACGAGTTACATAATCCCCATTGGCACCATTAAACCATTTTTAATCTACGTTTTAAAAGAGGAAATCAAAAGAAACTCGTTACAATATAAGTGAACCTAGACATAGCTTGTCTAGAAAATGGCGGAAATAAGTTAAATGTTGCTTCAATTACAAGCAATGTACATGTTACTAAGAGATTTGTTCGAGGAATCAAAACATATCAGGTATAGTGACCACCAACCAAACTCACGTGCATTGGAACGGATAATAAAACCGGGTTGCCTAGGTGACTAGCGCGTGCACTACTCACTACGCTAAGCTGACAACCACCGTACATATACAGACAATACGTATTTTATTTTATTTTACTGTGAATCGTAGACTATTTTAGTTTAAAATTAGTATAAATATATTAATCTATAAACAGATAATAAAATGTGCTGCTTCTAACTAAACATAATAAGCAGTTAACCATCGCTGTCAAACCTCCAGAGCGAGTCAGATTGCGACGTGTGTGTTTAAAGAGCGGTTGCCACTTTAAAGCCCCAGATTAAATAAAAAACAGTAACATTTATAGATTCTTTACGATGAAATGTCAAGCCTTTTACAAGAAACATCACATGTATTCAAGCAAAAATTACTTAAAGGTCGTCTCCCATACATTTTCTATGATAGTTCTGTTTCACAGCAATGACATTTTAATTGAAAACTTAGGAAATAAACTCATTTTGTATCTTTTGCTCATTATTATTTGCTTCTTCATAACAGCACTGACTTAGAATAGCCTGTATGAGATACAACTTTAATATCGTGCGACAAAAGTAATTGATTTTATTTATCAGACATTTGACATCATCAATAGCCGTGCGAAAACCTGGAACATGGGTCATCAAACAGCTACAAGTAACAAGTAGATTTGTGCGTGTGTGCGTTTTGTTAAAGGCTTTACAAATAAACGAAGGGATTATGTAAGCACGCAATGGGTTTCCACGCCTCGTACCTAACTCGAACCTAATATAATACTCGTGAAAATAGGGAGGAATCGATTTTTCAAACTGTATCCGCAAATTCCAGCTATTTTATAAGTACTGAAATATGGTCAAAATGTGGTGTGCCCTTGTTCGTGGAGGAAACCTCACCCATTCGGTATGGTGATCAGAAACCAAGTCTGCACGCCGGAAGTCATAGTCATAATCTGATACGCTTAAAAATTACCGACGTATATCTAAAGTATATGTCGTGTACTGATTTATCATTATTACGTGAATACAATAAACTAAATATTATAAGTAAAACACCACGCATACAAACATAAAATATTGTGTTGTAAATGGATTAATAAGCTAGACGTGAATAAAATAAGAAATCAAAAACTGTGCATTTCCGGCAACGCTATCCGAACATTTACGCGCGAACTGCGAGATTGACTGCGGGCAGCTTCGGAAGCACGACGTAGTTCTCATCAATACGTATGAGGCTTGTGCGTGTTTTGCCGGGCTGTCAACGGCAATACAAACTTTCAATCATCAGAGTGAATTTCTGGTACACAACAGTGTTTTCCCTACCGCATGCACAAAGAAATATCTTAAATTAAAGTCGTTGCAGGTGCCTTCGTGTCTTCAAATAAATGATGTTCATATTTAAAGGGTATTTTGGGAGGTAACCGCTGCAAAGGGTTGCAATCTCCACGCAGAGTTGTCGTTCCATGCTCTCATATGCAAGCTGGCAATCGTGATACACCGGTTTTCTCCAGACTCATTGATTTATGGAATAAATCGTCTGCTGATCCAGAGTGGCATGATGGTCCATGTCCAATCTCTGCGCGGAGGTTGGAAAATCTTAAAGTGTCTACCTTTAAGGAGGAAGTCTACAGTTTTTCTTGAAAATCCCCAGGATAACCACTGGTCTGCAAAACACCCTCAAAACAAGGCCTCGAGTCACAACCTAAAATAGATTCAGACAATATTCAGTGCAGCTCATCAAAAGCTTAAAAATAAAGCAAAACCAATGAAAATGCTCTTTAAATTAATATATGTGGTAAAATATACCTATTCCGGGGGGTCTCGAAACTTGGACCGTAAAACCCCCATTTTTTAATAAACCCGGCAATCATATTTATCTTTCCGGGTAAGATTACGCACACAGTCGATAACATACTTTCAAACTAAGCCAAGCATAAGCCCTGATTAGCTATTAAACTTGTTTGCACTGCTAACTTATTCAAACCCACTGTTGAAATCTGTCAAATGTCGCCTGCTTTAAGCAGGAAGTATAATTATGCGTTTACTTCACACTGAGAATGTGCAGAATGTTGACTAAAACCGAGGTCAGTGCGCAAATATGGCTAAAAACTGTTGACTGACTCCTAATATTCAATACTTCCGCATTGCGAAAATCATCACAAACAGTTAATAAGGTCAAGTTTTTTAACATTACTATAAATTCATAGTCTCGATAAATATCGCGTTATGGAGATGTAGTGAACTATATTGGGAATTGTCTTTTACAAGTTGTTAGAAGTACAATCATGGTACATTGTCAGCGGTCGAAAGTAAATGTATGGTGCACTTTCGTTATTGAATATCTCTATTTTCTTATGTGAAATGTTTCCACTTACCTAACGTAGGACTTTAAAATTTAGTCTGTAGAAAAAGGTTATTTCACTGTTTTACTGACAATTGCAATTAAACTATTGTTCAGGAAAATGTCGGATTATCGTGATATCTTTCGCAAGCCGGAAACCCATAACTGGTTTATGGCTGGCCATGGGTTTGAACATATTCGTAACTTCCTGCTCGACATTATAAAAGAGGCTACGCACGAATTTTATCATTCCATCCGTACAGAGATCAACAGAAAACAGGGTTTTCCGGAGAACGTTGTCTGCAGTCAATGTCACACTCCTAACGTGCTGCCTTGTGATGCCGATAATAAATGCTGCAAATATACAAAATGCTCATTTCATGATATTCACAAGCCGCACAATTGCCCCAGTAACAATTTATGTAATGAAATTTGTAAGGAAATTGTAGACCATCACCGATTTTGAAATCGTACAAAGCCAAAAAGCTTTCAAGGCCTCACCTGGGTAAACACTGATGCGTGTAAATGGTGCGTCGCAACCTGGCAGATTTCCAAGTGTTTTCTCTCAAAGGACGGGTACTAAAGACGTTAACCACAGCAGAAGATACCGACTTCAATGGTATAGTAAATGTCATATACAACTGTGAATTCTTTCAGAGGTATTTCACGGAAGACCTTACACAAGGAAAATGTCTGCACCAAGGTAATACTATCGCAGAAGGTCTAGTAATCATTATCTGAACACTTTTAACAAAGGAAATTAAAACTACTTGTGTGAAGTTTATACACATTTGAAATTATTTAATGCAGCGATCGCATACAAAACCCAATTGAAACAGCCCGTTGTTCAGGATCTTGCCCCCCCCCTCCCGAACAAAACCACATGAGTCCATAACCACAAGTCCCTTGAGTAGTTCGTTAAGGTTGATACATGATTGGACCAATGTCCTGTTATGATACGTAGCCATAGTAGTCCGGCAGAAAAGTGACCATATTTCATTAAACCCGACATCGAGGTGTATAGTAAATGTTAAAGTGTTTTTTGTTACTGATAAAGAATCGAAATGATGCCGGGCTGGTATCCTCGGGGTTTACGAGAAATTCAAGATGACGTCCAAGATGGCGGCCACTTTCAGTCTGATTTGTTTAAACAAATAGAAATGCATTATTTTATGTATTATAATGTCATTTTGATATAGTTAAACATGTTAAATATGAATAAAGACATGCAAACGAGGTTTATATAAACGAAAAATGAAGATGGCGTCCAAAAAGGCTGCAATATCGATTTTGCTGCTCAACAATTGCTATAAAAACCAACATCATACCCAATTTTCACATAAGAATAATGAATATGGAAAAATAAGACAATTTAGAAGCAATTAAGTGTTTAATGAGTGTTCGCTTCAATGTGGTCCAATAATTTATATGTAGAGTATAGTATAACAAGAACATTTCGACCTAACCTGACAATTGAGAAATGTATATTATCCGTGTGTACAGTAACAGCAACTGCGTCCAAGGTATGATATGTGTTATGAAAATCCACCGGTGTCATAAATGTCATAATAGCACATTATATACTAATTGAAACACAATGAAATTTATAATTTCACTATTTGTTCAACACGGCCGATTGTAATTTATAGTCACATTTTTCAAACATCATGGTATTAAGTAGTAAGTATACTAGTTTAGGTCATGTTGGGAGTTGTTATCTAGCATTAGAGTGATGTTCTAATTTAAATATTAGTTCAGTTCCTATGTTGTCTTTCGTGCCAACAATTGCATACCTCAATATACCATTATTCCCCATATTTCCTTCCTCATGGAAGTTATTTCAGGTGCACGTTTTGTCTGATCATTGTAAAATCGTATTATGTCAACCTGAATCATTTGACAAGCGCAAAAGATAGTACATGATTTACACGACCACCCAAGTGTTGAACATTGGATATCGCTTATACATCCACATTTTATTATTTTAAGCACATTGAAGCAACATTGTATGCTACTGTAATGGGTAAAAGGGTGTAATTCACATGGATTAAGACCGGGGGCGGGGCTGCATCTTATGCGTGTTTTCATAAACACGCCTGTGTGTGAAGACGTTTTACATTTGCATAGAATCTTCTGTGGTCGGCGGTCAGCTTGCTAGCGATGACATAGCCTTACAGCCTAACCCCGACTTCCCTACCATGGTTGCCCAACGGTTCTGTATTGCAATACACGTTTTCTCTGTTTCAGTATTTCCATAGCATTCTGAGACAAATATCCTTCACATTTTCGTTTATACAAGCTGCCATATTGCCTAACAGTCTGATGGACTTGCCTGCGTTCAGCAGCTGAATAAATGTTCCCTCGCCGATACCAAACTATCGTGCCATCTTATTACATCCAATCAGCTGTTATTTATTCTCAGTGGCACCTAGTATAATATTCTGTGGTGGTACGGACATGTCACCCGTTAGATCGATACCCTTGAGACAGTGGATTGTCTATCCTTACCTCCTCACTATTGGATGCTGAAACGTATGCATCTGCAAAACATTACGTAGACACCGCATTCATTCAGATGATTTTTATATAAGACTAAACTTGTCAATATAGTCATGAAAGTTGTCAAAATAGTCAAGGACGAATGAACGACACAAAGGACATCAGATTTATCTATGAATTAACATGTGATCTGGCTAAAATGTGCCGCTCACAAACTTTAATTGATTCTTCAGCACCTATTTGGACTTTTCCTATTCTGAGTTCCCTTTTCAGTTAGCATAGCAGCAGGTACTGGAGCCAATATATGGTTTGGTATATGAGTATTATCATTTTTTTTAGAATTAGCTTGTAAGCCAATCACGCTTGAATAAATCAGATTGATGTCAAAGACTTTGGTGTCTGCACACCGAATGTGCTTTCAAGACACAACCTTGTTTTCAACAGTTTTAGATATTGACCCCTAAAAACTGTGCGGCCATGAATTTTAAAATTCTATCATTTGGGTTTTTTCAATACCTTTTGCTTGGTCACCATTAGCAGACATTGGTGCTATTGTTCATGTCACAATGTTCACTAGACTATGTGGATACTTGCTTAGATCTAATGGATCAAAATATTCTGTCAACTTTCTCAGAGTACTTGATTTATCCTTAGCATCTGCGTTAATCCTCGCCCGGTTCTCTGTTGTGTTGTTCATCAGTGTCCACTAATTTGGCACTGGCTGATTTCTCTCAGAATCTTCTTCCATCCTGTTGCAAAAATATGCAGACTCAATCCCAAAATCTTGTGATTTTCAGGTTTAAGTGATGAACCTATAATTCCATTTTTGTCGTGGCTCTATCTTATAGAAGTTGTTTCGTTTAACATGTCGCTCCATATGGCATTCCATACCCCCCCCCCTCCGGAAAATGTCTCATGACATGCTCATCTTTTAAAACGTGTCTGTTGCGCTTTCATGCATGTTTTCAATTGAGATAATAATGGTAGATAATAGAGGGCCGTATCTCGAGTAGTTTTGGGTGTGCAGCAGCAAGAGGTATCATAAATTTTACTATGCCAATTTACAGCGGTCAAACACATTCTCTTTCTGCTCAAACATACATCATTATGCCTTAATCAATCAATCAACCAATAATGTAGATGTTCGACTGGCACATGATATGCTGTTAAGATACATTTCTAGATCATCAAAAGTCTGAACATCATTCTTAGTGAATACCTTGCGCGACAAATTCCTCTATCATTATTCGTAATGCCTGTACATTCTGTGGATATTTCTCCCATTCAGGAGTTTGGGGATTTCAGCAAATGTTGACTCGTGCAGCTCTTCAAACCCATAATTTGCAATAAGCGTTCCAAATGACCCAACAAGTAATCTTTAAACAATTTATACCCAATATTATGAAAGTAACGTATGTACACTGTTATTTTAATGTTCTTGAAACATAATTCAAAAGTTATAATTATTTCATTTGCGTAGTCAATGCTAACCCGATGTAAATCAAACGGCTCTTAATCATTTGTGCTTAACGAATATATGTACATGATGTTCGCTACAAGTGTTTTATGTATTACTTTTGAATGTTAATTATGGTTTCTTAGTTTCCTTGTCAGTAATATCGTCTTGTTTAGGTAAAATAATACATTTATTAATGAAATATTTTATATTCAGCATGAAATACAGAAAACAAATACCAACAATGAACTGTTTATATGCAACCCATCCCTATTCATAATTATTCTGTTGTTTTTCTTTTTCTTTCTTTTTTAAACACCCAGAGAAAAAATACATATTAACCCTATTTTTAATCTAAAGGAAACCACATGGTAAAAATATATATATTAGCATATATCTTGTATAACATGTCTGAACAGTATTGCTGCTAAATGGTATCATTTTGTTTTATGATTATATACATTTATACATTGTATGTCTTATATCGAATAAATAAAAATGTTTAACAAAATACATTTAAGGGCTTTTAGTGGATCATATTGAATGGTCTTCACAAATAACATTTAGAAATACAATTATCTCAGTTTTTGAAATTTCGATTCATTGTAGTAGAAATGGAGTTTTAACTGCAATTATTTGCATAATCGACCATATTTGCAGCCATCGTGAGAATAATCATTAATTTTATTTCAATTGATTCATTTTCAAAACATTAACCATCAAAACATCATTCTATTTTAGGCCGAAAAGATACAAAATAATGGATAAAGTCATGATTATATCACCATATACGTTAAAATGCTGAAAACGGCGGGCATCTTGGACGCCATCTTGGATTTCTCAAAACCCTCAAAGATCCAGCCCGGCATCATTTGGATTCTTCATCGGTAGCATGTTCCGTATCAAAAAACACTTAAACATTTACTATACACCACAATGCCGGGTATATGTAATTTTCTGCCGCACTGTAGGACTTTTTATATACTCTGTCAAAGTATAACAACTACGCTATTGAGAAACAATTCCAAACGTTTTTACTAAATGAAAAACATAATAAAAAGCGTTATATTTGAGAATGATCTGAATCTATGGCAAACACATTTAAGAACGTTTACAAATGTTAACTACGTATACGGAATAAACATATTATTCAATACATACTAACATGCACTATTATTTTAAGAATCAATTAAAAAAGCAACATACAAATATTTGAAAGAGTTTATTTGATCCTTCTAGGTTTGACTTCTGATACTTTAAGATCACGCTAAAATCGACATTCCAAATTATTTGATGAATACTTGTACTTTATGCTGTTTTATTCTTAAATGTGCTCACTTGATATTAGTTTGTTTGGTGTTGAGATAATGTAAAAAGATGCATTCATCAATATACACAAATCACACAACCACTCTTATATCTCAAACATGGTAAAAATAAACTGACATTGTAAAACCGGTTAAATACACACTGACAATTCAGGCTAGAGATGTGGGGCGTGAAGTACGACATGCGCCCTCAATGTCCATGACAAGCCCGGACAGTGACAAAGCCATCGACACTCTAGTAGCGTTGTTGCAGAGCCTGAAACATGTCGATCACCAGGCTGCGTCGAAGACTGCAATTGACAAGTTAACCCAGGTATGAAAAAAATGGTACATTATATGGTTCGCGTTTCAAACATTACAAAAATGCGCTCCATTTCTTAATAACGATTTCATTCAAAGGACTGATATAACTTAATAATGTATATACGTTATGCATTCTGCACTCCTACGCTCGCCTGGACAAAACGTGCTCATGTTGAGTTATCATTGTCGCCTTTTGTAAGTCGTTTATCGACTGTCGTCAACATTTACCTTAATAACACTCTTTGAGGGATTATATTTTCCAATGTTTATGAAACTTGGTCATAGCATTTGTCCCAATGATAATTTGGCCGAGTTAGAATCCGGACCACGTAAGGTCAAACACTAATTTATCAGGTCAGAAAAGAAAAAAACGTGTAAGCATACTATAGATGTCTCATTTCTAGTCGAATCTTCGTGAAAATTGGTCAGAACAATTGATTTAATGATGTCTCGGCTAAGTGGGAAAATGGTTCCGGTTCGTCGAAAAACATTGCTATTTTTGGCAATAGGGAAACCTGGTTTAACACAATAGAAGTAAAAAAAATCCAATCTTCGTGAAATTTATATTTTTTAAATCGTAAAATCTTATCTGAAACAATAAAAGTCATGCGTTTAATATTTGGTGTATATCATCGTAGACTGGTAATCCAATATGTTTGATCAAATAATGCCCCTGGGGTATATAATGACCCTGCCCAAGCGGTCACATCATTTTTATATTGTAAATATATTTTAAAATCTTCTCTAAAAGAGCAAGAGTCAGAGGTGTAATATTTGGTGTTTAACATCGTATTGTTGTAATTTACTAAGTGTGTTTTAATCTTGCCCCTGTGATGAAAACTTGACTAGAATTCACGTGAATTGTAAGGTATAATTTACTTTATAACTTTTCAAATCCTCTTTAAAACCGCAACGGTCATATGCTTAAATATTAGCTTCAAGGTCATGTTAATTGTCAACTAAAAATATAACTTTAATAAATAAACAACTAGGATTTTGTCGGGATCATACAGTTGTCCATCAAGAATAGACTTTAAAAAATAGCAATGACCACCATAAGACAACGTTGTATCGCGCAAAGTATCCCAGTCCGTTGATCTAAGATCAAGGGTATATTCAAGTAAAAAAAGCGATGATTGATCTGAAGCGCTTACCTTAGTTCAAGATGCAGCAGTTGTCGAAGGACGTGACCAGGGTAACCAATATGAACTTACTTTACTCAAAAATTGGTTTAATTATTTGTTCAAGATAAGCATACTCAACACGTATCAAGATTTAGTCATAAAAGTCGCTTCTAGAGTGGCATTACAAGTCTTTTAAGATTAGATATGGGGACCTTATTTGTGTGATGTATTTCTCATATTCGAAATCGGCCTAGAAATTGACAATATAAAAGTCCTAATTAAGTTTTACTACCTAAAGGTTAAGTCGTCGATGTGGCTTCGAGAGTGTTAACAACGTTTCTTTAAGATTTAACGTAATGCCATTGGTTTTGGACTTAAGAAATCCAGATGTAATCTCGGCCTAGAAATTGTTAAGATAAACATTTTGGAATTTTTTCATGATACTTCATTCAAACAAAAAAATGGCGTCATAAGATTTGACCTGGCGAGAGGATAAATATTCTTACAAAAATAAATATTATCAAGATTGAGTCATTCATGTGTCAATTTGAGTGGATCAAAGGGTTTTCACCTGGTGAACTAGATTTTCGATTCCCGTGACCCAGATTGGAGCTAAGCTTATATATTATATAGATTAATGTTCTGATAAAGTCGCGTCAACATTGAGAAGTACATGTGGCTTCTAGAGTGATTACGATGTATGTCTACGAAATAACATGATGACCTAGTATTTTATTAGAACTCAAAATATATATTGTCAAGATAAACATTCGGACGCCGTGGGATCTTAATATGATGTCAGCCTTGCGACCGGTAGTTCAATAGTTCGTTCTCCGCTGTGAGGGCGTTCTTTAGATTCTCTTAAACGAGACCAAGCACTGGTTCTACCCAGGAAACGGACTCGAGAAAATATCAATAAGCCTTAGGCTTTTGATGCAATCGTGCTAAAATAAATAGGTTTAAACTTTGTTTTGAAACAATGGGACCAAGTGTCACAAAGAAAAGATGAACTATGTGGCCTATAGAGTATTTTCAAAGTTATTGTATTTATTTTTATTGCTTTTTAATTGTGTCCAGAGCATATCTCGAAAAGCTAAAACAACGATCGACTTCAAACTTTATAGCCGGTAACTCTTGCTTTCATAATTTCACAGTAATTTTCCTTGTAAATCCTCATGCTGAAATATGGTCCTTTGATATCTTGACTACAATACGAGGAATCAAGCAAAAACTTCATAGGTATGCCCTCTGACAAAGCTGCCTGTGGAATTGGGGAGTGGGATGGGGGTATCTCAGACAGGAATGTTACAGTTGTAGTTTTGGTTAACGTGTTAAATGTTTATCTGTAAATGTGTATAATTTAAGATTTTATTTGGAGTTAATAAGAGGTTCACACATATATCTAAACTTTAAACAAACGTTCACACTAAATCTTACCGTTAATTAATGGATTTGATCTATCTTTTTTTCCTATTTTACAGTTGAAGAACAATACACTGGCTATAACAGACGAAGATGCCACAAAGACCCTTGAAACATTCAAAGAAAATTTGACAGATGAAATTAAAAGAATGCTTTTAAACGAAAAGGATAAACTTGTTATTACCATGGAGAACACGGGAAAAGGCATCACTGAAGAAATCGTTAAAGCTGGCGAAGAACAAAACGATGATTAAAAGGACGCATGAAGACAATTCAGGCATAAAAAAACAACGTGCAGGAAAGGATTTGGACACTGACAAACATTCAGGAAGAACTGGCGATAACGTTGCATCAGGGTCATCAATTGGGAGTCCATTCGCAAGAGACAGTCCTCTATTCAGTAAGGTGTTAAATATGTTCATGGAATATAACGAATTATCAATAACAACATATTGTAACTCATGTTTTCTCTGAAACGCAGTAGAGGATCTTTTTCTTATCATAGACTTAGTCAAGTTTTTGAAATTATACAATATGGAACAAAACTCAGTATTCAACGCCAGTTTCATTTTTTTGCAGAAATTCAGGTGTGGTTAATCGAACAGTACCAGGAGAAGTGTGTCGCGCCGGTGTCAATGCTGGATCCTGACATAGATGTACCTTTAGAACGGATATACGTTCCCCCGTCCATCAAGGAACTAAAGAGAGGTCAGGAAGGCAGACGTGGCGGAAGTGAGACAGACAAGACTTCAAGGGTGACAACAGATGTGAATTGCTACAGAGATCTGCTTCACAGTGATTGGAATCCGGTTAATACAATTTAAATCCAAGGCGATGCGGGTTGTTGAAAAACAACGTTTTCAATAAAGCTCGTTCTTGATTGGTGTAACGCTCATTCGGAAAATGATGTCAGTACTAAGAACGAAATCATTAGGAAGGCATCTACCAGCAAGGAGACGTCAACCCTATCACAGTTCAGTGATCTCGACACTTTGCGAGACTACTAATTTTTGTTTTGTGTGTCCTTACGTGACTACAGCGGAGTAATATGTAACGTCAGTCAGATGGTCGAGGATGCCACAACGAGCAACAGACTAGCTTGGGATGACAGTGTCTGGGAATATAAATGTATTGTTCTTACAGACGCCGCAGACGAATGGTACCACCCGAAATATCCTTTCCCCCATCACGCGACTCTGCGTGCAAGTGCCGTTAAGACCGAGGTATGCCACTGTATTTACAGCGAACAAACATTACCAACATTATAACCGCACGACCATTGAAACGTTCTAATCTAAGAATGAGTGATACTTTAACGTGCATGTTAGAAATTTCCGGCGTTTTATACTACAATACCTTGGCGGAAAATGTTATAAATGTTTTAGCTGAAAAATGGTATTTTTGAAAATGATCAACAATACAAATGTATTGATTTCTGTGACAAAATAAAGGCAAAAAGCTTGCACAATCTCATAACAGTACCAGCTGTTTGTGTGCAGTTCGTTCATCAGTTTTACGTTGGACGATTGATGAAAGGGTCACTGTGTGCTATATACATTAAAGGGATGTTTTCACGCTTTGGTAAATTGACAAAATTGAAAAAAGTTGTTTCAGATTCACAAATTTTCGTTTTAGTTATGATATTTGTGAGGAAACAGTAATACTGAACATTTACCATGGTCTAATATAGCCATTATATGCATCTTTTGACGATTTTAAAACCTAAAAATTATAAAGCGTTGCAACGCGAAACGATTGAATAATTTGGAGAGTTCTGTTTTTGTCGTTAAATTTTGTGAAACAACGAAGATTGCTTATATAAGGTATAAAATACGTCCAATGTGTGTACTCGGCGGAATAGCTCAGTAGGCTAAAGCGTTTTTACTTCAGGACTCTGGCAGGACTCCAGGGGTCACTGGTTCGAAACCTGCTCCGTGCAATGTTCTTTTCCTTTTTTTAATGTTATTCTTGATTTTTTACTGAAGCTTTTACAATCCAATGTTTACATTTATCAATATAAAGCATTTAATGAATAAGTGAAAAAATGCCAAAATCTGTGAAAAGGCCCCTTTAATATGCTAGATATGCACATAGCCAAGGGATTGCAAAAACTTCAAGTTGAAGAATTTAACACTGGACAAATTTATTTTGAAGAAATAGCAATGAAATTTGGAACAGAAACAACCGAGTATCTGCGGGCTAATGTGTCACTGGTCCGCTCTGCAATTGCACTTGCGTTTAAAACACTAACAGCCTCTTGTAAAGAATTGTCGCTAGTATTTGCGGAAAACACTATCACAAACCACATGACAAAAACAAAACTTGATTAGCTTACTTCAGACAGGGATTATAACAAAGAAAAAATCGTTGGCGCTTACCTCGCAAAAGAATTTTCCGTACATGTTCGTACACAAAACAATTCAGGAGTTTCTAGCATCGTTGTATATTGCAATGCATCAGACGGACATTGAAGACATCATGAACACCATACAGTCTTGACATTAGTCAGTTATTTATCTTCACATGTGGAATGTGTGCTCCAGCTGCTGAAAGAATGTCACAGCACATCATGGATGTCATAAAATGCGACTACGAAAGCAAGCTGCATTCTATTCTAGACACGCCGAATATTTTCCCCAGCTTTTTGAATGCAGACACGTTTGTATTGGATGGCTTTATTGAGGGGTTAGCCAATAAGCAGCCGTGCTTACAACTTAAAATCGGTCGTGTACATATAATCGTGCTATAAATACGATTAGCAAGGACAACATAAAATACAAAGAGGCTTTGAACACGTTAGTAGATATGAACACATCAAACATCATAGGCATTCATTCACGAGAATCATGTTATCGTGTACGTGATATAATTTCACAAACAAGAGAAAAATTGTCGTATCTTTGGATAAGAGGCGAGGGTCAATTAGACCTACAGGGTCTAAATCTCAAATACTTATCATGTTTCGGAAACGTGACGATAAATAATTTAGACTGCACATATATGCGTGCTTGTGAGATATATTTTTCAACATTTTTATCAGAGGCTAGCTTCTTACAATCGATGTCCGACACAGGTAAAAACATTAAAAATCTAAAGCTTTGGGGGTTGAAATTCATTGACCATCTATGTGAAGCTCTTCCAAACCTGGGAACTTTACACACGCTAATATTACACGGTACAGGAAGTCTGAGCACACATCTGCACTTCCTTCCTGAATCGATATATATCCGTAAGTATTTCCGCTCAAGATGTAATGAGGATGGTGGAATGGTCAATGTCACGGAACGCGTGTGTGTGTTGCGAATTGCGTTTCACATTAGCTGATGAGAAAGATATTTGTCACTGGATGAAGCAGCAGGACGGCATTGATATAAAACAATGTGAAATCAAATCTCAGAAATATGCAAATGAACATTACGATATACATGTAGTCGTTATATCCTGGAGCAATATTTTATCAAAGTGACAATAATCAAACAAGTTGTCACGGATTCGAGACGGAAAGACCACTGTTCATAAGAGAGCGACATAACACTACAGACGATGACAAAATTGAAAATTGACGTTCGATTTATAATTCGACATTGACACAATTATACAGCGTTATATGCGCGAACCGAATGAATAATTAAAAGTTAGTTTTTTGTTTGTTTCTTCTTAAAATTTTGTGCCGACGCGCAATTCTCTAATATAAATAATAACATGATTGGATCAAGCTTTAAAACATGCGCAAACTGTAAACAAGACCCTTTATATTGAATAATAAGCATTGCTGTGTAATTATTATCATGAGCTATACAAGTTCATGCTGAATATACTAATGAACTCATTTCCGGGAGGTTTTAATCGCCACATAACTATGATATTACACGTATTATATATATATATATATATATATATATATAATATATATACACAAATTATCATTTACATCACCCTCCACTTCTTTAAATGATTAAGATATGTACTTTAAATGTTAAAGGGCTAAATAATAAAGACAAACGCATAAAAATCTTCAAATGGTTAGACGAAAAAAAATATAGTATAATCCTACTACAAGAAAGTCACTTGACACATACTTTAACACAAACCTTAAAAATGAATGGGACGGAGACATCTATCTTAGTGGTCAACATTCTAATAAACAAGCCGTGGCCTTTCTGATAAAAAATAATATTGGGATCACAGTCGATAATTTTAACGAAATAATAATTGGCAGACAGCGAGTATAGATATCAAAATACACGAAACACAATTAACATTAATCAACGTTTACGGCCCTAACATAGATGATTCCACTTTTTACGAAACATTACAATCCTTTATAAACAATAATCAAGATAAAACATTATAGTCGGCGGTGATTTCAATACTGTTCTTAACCCATTATTAGATAAAAAGAAGGGCAACCTTTATACTCATCCTAAAAATAGAAACATTTTAAATAACATAATTGAAAACTACAATATGATAGACATCTGGCGTACAATATATCCAAACGAAAGCAAATTCACCTGGCACTCAAACACAAAACCAACAATATTTTGTAGATTAGACTATTTTTTAATATCTGAGTCTCTTTGCAACATTATTGACACATGTAACATAAAACCAGGATTTATGACTGACCACTCTCTAGTTGAACTTAAACTGCACAATATACAACCTGAAAGAGGCCCAGGATACTTTAAAATTAAGAACAGCATCTTATTAGATACACAATATCAAACACAAATAAAACAGGAAATATTAAATACTGTTCAAAATAATAAAGATGCAAACCCAAATACCTTATGGGAAGTAATTAAAGGAAATATACGTAACACAACAATTAGATACACATCATTTAAACAAAAAGAAACACACAAACTTGAAACTGAAACCATCAAAACCATTGAAACCCTTGAAAAACAATTGCATCAAACAAACACAAACGATACCACCGACATTGAAAATGAAATAACGTTAAAAAAACAAATATTAGATGAAATTTATCATACACATCTCAATGGAATAATACTAAGAGCGCGTGCACAGCATGTTGAACACAATGAAAAAAATACAAAATACTTCGCAAACATTGAAAAACGTAGAAGTGAACAAAAAACTGTACACAAGTTAGTAGTCAATGGCAAAGATATAACAAACAGAACTCAAATACTAGAAGAACAACGTTTAATTTTCGAAGCCCTCTATAAACGAAAAAATGTTGAAAATAACACCCTTTTTAAAAATACACATCACGCTTTAAATCAAGAAGAAAAACTATTGTGTGACGGATTACTAAATGAATATGAATGTGGATTAGCACTAAAAGAAATGCAAAATAACAAAAGTCCAGGATCTGATGGCATCACCATTGAGTTTGTTAAATATTTTGGAATGATATCAAAACACATTTAATTAAATCACTAAACTATTCATATAATAATGAAAACCTAACTACGCTTCAAAAACAAGGTATAATATCACTCATTCCAAAACCTGGAAAAAACTTAGAATCCTTATCGAACTGGCGCCCAATTAGTTTACTCAACAATGATTATAAAATTGCAACTAAAAGTATAGCAAACAGAATTAAAAAAAATATTGCCATCAATCATTTCAAAATCTCAATCTGGTTTCATAAAAGGACGTTACATTGGTGAAAACGTTCGTCTTATCCAAGAATGCATAAACTATTTCAACAATTCAAATGATCCTGGTCTAATATTCTTTGCAGACTTCGAAAAGGCATTCGATTCGCTTGATCATTCATTTATGTTCTCTTGCTTAGAAAATATGAACTTTGGTGAAAGTCTCATTCAATGGATCAAACTATTCTATACGGATATTAACAGTTTAATCATTAACACAATGGCTTCTTTTCAAACAGTTTCAACATCGAACGAGGGGTTCGACAAGGATGTCCACTCTCATCATCGCTATTTATTATTTGCATCGAGTATCTATCACATCACATCCAATCAAATAAACACATAAAAGGCATATCACTAGAACCTGAGGAAGAAATCAAACAGTCCCTATTTGATGACGATGCAACTTATTTTTTAATCGACAATTACGATTCTTTCCATAACCTAATAGAATCGCTAACCTTGTACGGAATGACATCGGGTCTTAAACTAAACATAAGTAAATGTACTGTGCTACGAGTAGGTAAATTAAAACAAAGTAATGTCCAATATAAAAAAGAAATGAAATTTCATTGGACATCCGATGAAGCCACAACGTTAGGAATTACTTTCACAAATAATGAAAAGGATACAGTTCTTAAAAACATACTACCTAAATTACAAAATTTTAAAAACTGCTTAAAATCATGGCATCACCGTAAACTTACACTTATCGGAAAAAACACAGTATTGAAAACGTTTGCACTTCCTAAACTAATTTATGTATTAACAGTCCTCCCAAATCCACCAAATGATGTTATTAACGATATAAAATCAGCAATATTTAATTTCATATGGGACGGTAAGCCTGATAAAATAAAACGAACTCAGTTAATTCAATCTGTAGAAAATGGAGGTATCCAATTAACGAACATTGACTCATTCTTGAATGCAATCAAATGCAGCTGGGTTAAAAGATACCTAGATAGTACCAATACGAGTAAATGGAAATTATTCTACCAGAAAATCCTAAAAAAATATGGTGACTCTTTACTCTTTGAATGTAACATCAACAATACTATCCTTCATGAAATTGCAAAAGAAAACATATTTCTGTCTGATGTTCTATCAGCATGGAGTGATGTCACTCATAATCTAGAAACCCAAAACAGCAGTAAAACTATTTTATGGAACAATAAAGACATAACTTCAAACAATAAGACGTTTTTCTATAAAGATTGGTTTGAACGAAGCATTAAATATGTCGACCAATTATATGACTACAGAATTAAGGATTTCTACTCTTTTGATAATATATGCTACATATACGGAATACCTTCAAATAATTTTCTGAAATACTACACACTTATCAAAAGCATACCCATACATATTAAATCTGAAACCAAAACAAATAATACACCATGTACTCAAACAACATTTGTAGAAAACATACTTGGAAGAAAAAACAAAAAAAATAAAATATTTTACTCACTACAAATTAAAAACCCTACAGAAAACTCCAAAATCCAAAATAAATGGCAAGTCCTTTTTGGAGAAAATGAACTTAATTGGAAAGACATATTTACCATGCCATATAAAGCAACTATTGAAAGCACACTGAGAAATTTTCAATATAAATACATCCATAGAATTATAGCTACAAATAAATATCTCTTTAAATGCAAATTATCTAACTCAAATCTGTGTGACTTCTGCAGTGAAAATATTGAAACTATAGAACATCTTTTCTGGGAGTGCAAACACATCCAGCCTATTTGGAATCAATTAATATCTTTTCTTGAACAACATCAACTAAACGTTAAACTATCTTTCTTAAATGTAAGTTTCGGAATTAACTCATTGAAATCAATAGACTGTAATAATATTGTGAATTTTATGGTTATATTGATGAAATATTTTATCTTAAACATGAAGTACAAAAAACAAGTACCAAATTTTAATTGTTTTGTCCATAGTCTTAAACTAAAAATCCAGATTGAGAAAGAAATAGCCCTCAGAAATGACACATTACAAATCTTTGAACAAAAATGGAATCGGATTAAACTCTCATGATGTTTGTCCACTTATATACATTTCACTCTAATGTTAGTTTATCTCTCTAAAATAGTTTTGTTTATTTTTATTATTAGTTTTTTTTCAATCTAACAAGACCATTGTGAATATACAACAAAACACACAAGCCCAGTATGCTTTCTTCCGCCTTTATACAACTCATCATTTTTCATAACTATTCTTCTGTTGTTCTTTTCTTTTCTCTCTAAAAAAATAAATACTATATTAGCATATCTTGTATTACATGTCTGAACTTTATTGCTTTGTACAATCACTATGTTGTATGATCATATACATGTTTACATTGTATGTATGATATTGAATAAAAAAAAAAAAAAAAAAAAAAAAAAAAAATATATATATATTGTGCTGTGATGTGCAGTATATTCAATATAGTCATTATAAACTTCCCTTTAGATGTTAACGACATATTTATCTTATTATACATGTATGTGTAATCATGTGTCATTTATGACACACGGCTTACTTTAAAATGTTTAAAAATATTTGTCTCAGAAGCGGCAGTTTCTTTCAGAGTAAATTAGAGGTTATATCCTGTTATATGTCAATAGTTTTATTTGCACGTGCTCACACTATTCAATAAATGCACGTGGAAATTGCTGCGCGTTAAGGAAATCACATAACGGACAGACCATTTGTGTATAAGATTGTACAGATGGTTTAATTCAAATTGACATTTTCGACATAAAACCTTTTTCAAACGTCACTTCAAAGTTTTTGCTAAATCTGCTTCCTAATAAGAATCATGTCTGAGGTTTTCGATGCACTTGGTTTGTGTAATGATTCATGGTGCCGTTTATAATATCTGCTTGCTTGTGGCATTGGTGGAAGCTGCTGGACGTTGATTATCGGTAACAAAGACGATGACAAATCGCTGTCACTCGATCTAGGTCTCGAATACTAGTAATCCGCCGAATAATAGCGATGTAACCGCTTTTCGTCTCTCATTCAATTCAAAAACAAGTCCCAAAATGTTGTGTATTTTGCTGACCGACCTGGACTTTTCCCTCTCGACGGTGAAACTGTGGTCGAGGAAGCTTTTTTCCTCGCCCCCGCTATGTCTCTCGGCATAGTCCAAGGCAGGAGAACTGAACGCATGGTTCACATCCGAGGGAGGCGGGCTATGATTTCGGCAGAGGTCTGGTACTATTTCTCGGTAAATCCAATTGTATATATATGTGAAATGGCGGACAGTGGACTATTTGACGATGATATATATATATATATATATATATATATATATATATATATATATATATATATATATATATATATATATATATATATATATATATATATATATATACATACATACATATATATATATTGCTCCTTTAAGTGCTTTAACGTATTAACCCCCTATTTCCACAAATCCACAGCTGTGTTCGTCTAAAAAGTCAAGGCGAATGTCCACCAGGGACCAGTTGTGCCTGCCCTAAAATATATGATCCGATGTGTGGGGTTGATGGCAAAACTTACGGGAACATGTGCCTACTCAAATGCGCGTGAATTTTCAATAAAACAATTTTATATACATCTGTCAATCATCAAACTTTGCACATAGTTGAAAAGTTTGTTGTTGTTTTTTTGTTTGTCGTAATGCTGAAAGAAAATCAAACGTTATACAAATATCGTAAGCTGGAAACATTTGCAAGTAAATACGTATTAAGACCAATAATATAAACGTATGATCTGTTAAATGATTCCGTTTGTGTTCATAACATTTCATTTGCAATGATATTTGTAAATTATGTACAACATAATTGATCAGTTTTAAAACTATATATCCTGCTTACGGATTAAGTGCGTGTAAACCAATTAGCAAAATTGTACGATTGACTTCATCTACCGATTAAAGGGATCTTTTCACGCTTTGGTAAATTGACAAAATTGAAAAAAGTTGTTTCAGATTCGTAAGTTTTCGTTTTAGTTATGATATTTGTGAGGAAACAGTAATACTGAGCATTAACCATGCTCTAATATAGCCATTATATGCATCTTTTGACGATTTTAAAACCTAAAAATTATAAAGCGTTGCAACGCGAAACGATTGAATAATTTGGAGAGTTCTGTTTTTGTCGTTAAATTTTGTGTAAATACGAAGATTGCTTATATAAGGTATAAAATACGTCAAGCATATGTACTCGGCGGAATAGCTCAGTAGGTGAAAGCGTTTTTACTTCAGGACTCAGGCAGGACTCCAGGGGTCACTGGTTCGAAACCTGCTTCGGGCAATGTTCTTTTCCTTTTTTAATTTTTTTTCTTGATTTTTTACTGGAGCTTTTACGATCCAATGTTTACATTTATCAATATAAAGCATTTAATGAATAAGTTAAAAAAAATGCCGAAATCTGTGAAAAGGCCCCTTTAAAGCTTCACACCTTGAAATGAAGTACAGGTTAATCAATACATATAGATTTATTTAGAAAATGTGCAAAATTGTCATTAAATCTTCAGCCTGGTTAGCAGGTAATTAAAAAAAAATTAATTTTAAAACCGAAAATAGGATTTCTATACGTATACATGCATTTCGACCAACGCGATTATTTTTAAGATTTAAAGCGCAAAAAGACGGATTTATACCTTGTAACCACCAGCACCCGATTATATAAACAGTTAAACCGGCGGTTAACCACATACCGGCGGTTAAAAGTCGGTAACATGTTGGTTACTGGTCGGTAAGCGTTTGTATAAAATTTGGTAAGTTATACCGATCGGTTAAAACCCAGTTAAAACATACCCTGCTTCCCTAGGTGGGTAAGTACAAGTAACCAAGAGGTAACTTACACAAATGGCCGCGGCGCGCGACATTATAAAAGCTAACCATCGACGACCATCACAATTTCGACGAGTAAACAACAAATTGCAGCGACTGACACTTTATTTGACTAAATTTACAGGGCAATACGATTTCCGACTTCGGACGACGAATTTAAGGACGCACAGAACGTGTTTCTTATATTCTGTTATCGGTATGCCGTGTTTGATCCGATGCATCAATGGCGCCCATGTTAAAATCATTTCTCCGAGAACAGGGAACAACAAAAGTACAAACAAAAAACAAAACACGTTCGAACTAGTATGTTACCTTTAATAATCCTTTAAAATCCATAAATAATCCATTTAATTCAATTATTGACGAGTTTGCATCAATTGTCTTTGATAATTATTTTAGCATAGTTAAATTAAGACCCTTATCCCATCATATCATTTTATTCAAATGATAACTCAATAAACTTTCTTCTTCGTCACACGCTACGTCATGTGCTCCATGTGCATTACTGCTGTTAAAATGAACCGGAGCAGTTTATTATTATGTATCGTGTTCTGAGAAAAATGGGCATAATGCATGTGCTTAAAGTGTCGTCCCATATTAGCCTGTGCAGTTCGCACAGGCTAATCAGGGACGTCACTTTTCGCTTTTATGACATTTTTGTTAAAATGAATTCCCTTCTTAGCAAAAATCAATTTTTGGCGGAAAGTGTCGTCCCTGATTAGCCGGTGCGAACTTAACAAGCTAATCTGGGACGACACTTTACGCACATGCATTATGCCCAGTTTTCTTAGATCACGACACAAATAATAGCCGTTGGTGAACTCGGTTGCATTTGCAGATTTCTGCATACAAAGATATATTTAAACTTAAACAATGTTTATTTGTCTATGGTAAATTCCCTTATTGTACAAGCAAGTAAGTAAGTTTATTGTAAACATAAGCCAAATTAGAAGAATAGTCTAGCATGTTACGACGACCATGTATAATTGTTATGTTTCATCTAGAACAACTATAAGAATAGACGTCTTTGTAAGCACTCTCTTGCAGTTTGGAAGCACCAGGGATTCCGCTAAATGATGCAAATCCCGACATCATTATCAATTTGTCCCTGGTCATTTTGATGAACTCATAGTTAAAATTTACACTTTATTTTATTGTGAATTCATTTGTAAATGAATTTGATAAACAAAATACATGTCGCTGTTTATAAGCGTGACACTTCGCGCGAAAATTACGTCATTAGAAAATGCATTGTGGGAATGTTTTGGTTAACGTTACCGGTGGTTAAATTCCACTATGCGCGGTTAGGTTACTTTTCGGTATATCGTGTTTATACAATCGAGTTACCTTGAAGGTTACTATACCTGAATAACCGCAAACTTACAAAGGTTTGAATGTTACCGAGCGGTAACTTTAACCAGTGTTTATTCAATCGGGTGCAGATATTTCTAATTGACATATATTTAATTTAATTTATAGCCTAGTTAGGAAGTAATTGATTATTTTTCAAACGGTACCGCATTTTAAACCGAAAGTAGGATTTATAGACGTATACGTCCATTTCGACAAACGCGATTATTTTTTAGTTTTAAAGCGCAAAATAGACGGATTTCTACCTTTTAACCACCAGATATATTCATATTGGCATAGATTAAATATGTTTATTATTTATACTAAAACTTGCTATGCTATGCTGTTCATTTCAAGGTGTGTGGCTTTAAACTCTACCGGTAAAAATGTGAAACACATATACATCATAAATCATTATGTAAAATGTTATCACGGCTATATGTATTCTTAATGTTGTTTTTATTTTTTCTGATTTCAATAATGTTAAGCTTGCCTACAAAGGACGCTGTATCAAAAATCGAAGCTAATTTGATCAATAACATGCCTTTACCTGCAACCGCCATTTTTAGTTTAAATTGTAAAATTGGTTTCTTCAGCTTAACTTTACATTTTTAATTCTTAATTTATAATTAGTTATACTCTCTGAATATTTCCCTGTCACTATGTTCTTTTTCCCTATGTTTATATAGCACATGAACCAATTAAAGATAAGCACGATGCATAACGTGTGTGTAATGACAAATTGTTTCAGTGTATGCTGTCTAAATATTAATTCAAGAAATAGTGTAGTTTGTTGTGTTCATTGTTCTTTATTGTATGAGAAAGACGAGCGCATGATAACAATACATGTCTAATGAGGTTTATATTTCATTTTATTATCGAAGAAGTTGTATATCATTGAATTTAATTTTGCAATTGTATAGCAGTTATAACAAGACGGTCAGTTACAAACTCAAGCTTGGTCTGGGTTAGCTGATTTGGCAGTTCTAAGGGTACATTATTATGCCAGTAAGTAACATCTGCCACGCTTGAATTAGAGTAAGGACAACATCAACCGTATAACATATTTTTTTAAAGAAAAATGGTCCCTCTGTTGTAGTAAATCAAATGTTATTCCATAGTGTCGATAAGTAATGGAATTTGTTAAAATTGTATATATAATCACTTATCGAATATCATAAACGAAACAATCGACTAAACTCTATGGTTGGATAATGACGCAGCTAGACGAACTGATGAGACGATCTTCTGATTGAAAACTATTCGTTTCAATTCACCCATGTACTTGTTAAGCGTACTTTGAACTACTATAACGGCGCGAGATACGTACACGATTGATAAATGTTAGCCGAATACACATTTCGTCGAGAATTCATAATCATGTCTTTCAAGAGCTTGAACGTGTTTGAAAAGCTTCAGAAGCTGGAATTAAGCGAATAAGCCTACTTCACGTACAGGCAAATACACAAGACCTTAACTTCTTATACCGGCGAAACTCACTTGCAAACTATTAAATCCCATTCATATATGTGCCTTACTAATCTTTGGTTGTTTAACCGTGGTTGCGTCTGTGATCTAATGCAAAAGATAACGTTTGTTTTTTGGAAAATGTTGATGCTGTTACAAAATTGTGGCGAATAAAAAATGTCCAGTAGCATTTGTTTTAAGTAGTTTGTATACGAACAGTGTAATTTTCCTTTCAAATATGCTTAATAACCCAATGAAACTTCTTTTATGTACCTGCTTTTTTACTGTTAACATTATTGAGGAGCATCTCAGCTTACAGTCGACATTATTGAGGAGCATCTCAGCTTACAGTCAACTGCGGTTAGGAGTGCGATCATTATTGAGGAGCATCTCAGCTTACAGTCAACTGCGGTTAGGAGTGCGATCATTATTGAGGAGCATCTCAGCTTACAGTCAACTGCGGTTAGGAGTGCGATCATTATTGAGGAGCATCTCAGCTTACAGTCAACTGCGGTTAGGAGTGCGATCATTATTGAGGAGCATCTCAGCTTACAGTCAACTGCGGTTAGGAGTGCGATCATTATTGAGGAGCATCTCAGCTTACAGTCAACTGCGGTTAGGAGTGCGATCATTATTGAGGAGCATCTCAGCTTACAGTCAACTGCGGTTAGGAGTGCGATCATTATTGAGGAGCATCTCAGCTTACAGTCAACTGCGGTTAGGAGTGCGATCATTATTGAGGAGCATCTCAGCTTACAGTCAACTGCGGTTAGGAGTGCGATCATTATTGAGGAGCATCTCAGCTTACAGTCAACTGCGGTTAGGAGTGCGATTAGGGGTGCGCAAGCTATCGGTGGAAATTAACGAATTGGCAGACGTTAAGAAAACGATAGGCATACATTTACATACACATCACTACGAAAATTTACTATTATATTCACATCATAAGGGGCATAATTATGGGACATATTTAAGTATTTATTCAGCTTCTCAATGGTATGTTACAATTAAGATGTGAACAGTGGAGCGTTTTCAAGGCAAAGTTGAAATGGAAGACCCAGCGCCCCTGGTAAGTGAACCCGTATGTGGATGATACTGCCAATGAAGAAATGTTCAGCTAAATTTTAGTATCAGTAGTTTCCCTGATGTCGATTTGGCGGCACAGAGTATAGAGACCATGGAAATAGACGCATAATGTCTGCATAATGAGAGAGGGCCCCCATTTCACAATTAAGAGCAACTCATGATTGACGTCAAATAAGAAGTTCCTCGTACCTTCAATAACGCTTGGCTTATCAGCGTACATGTTTGATGAAATTTAATAGAGGGTCTGTCATCGACTTGTGTACAGGGAACCAATAGATCCAAAACATAAACTTCAACTCTTTGCTATCGTGTTTCTGCCACAGAAAACACGGACATGCACTACTCAACTAAATTATATCGTGTTGTTGATAATATCAAAACCGGATTTAATGAATATAATCTAACAATGTGTGGTAATATCCAAATGATTTGTGGTTAATAGACCAAAACCAAAGATGGCTGCTTAGATAAATTTACCAAGTGTGTACGTGTTAATCTCTTGTTTTGACACATTGTTTACTAATTGGCATATACAAGTACAATAAATACTGGCTCTGTACCCACCATTTTTTTGTGAGGATTTAAATAAACATTTTGATTATTGTCTATTTCTGTTTGCTTCGATGATTAGTTAAAATTCTGAATGCGACATACGCGTTCATTTGTTTAACGCCATCCTCATTTCCCATATTAACGCAGTTGGCGTGAGCAGGTAATAAATTGTCGATAGGAATTTTTTATATACGAACAAAGGAACGGCCTATTTATCAACGAAATAACTCTTGCAAAGAAACGTCAATTTCAAAAATAAAATAATTAGGCTCCACAATTATAAGATACACTATTCTTTTAAGTCACTGATACTGTTATCAATTCCTCAATTGTTCAACCAAAACACTTACGTTAATACATAGAATTATTCGAGTACATTGATTTAACATGTAGAAAAATGTATGCATTCATGCATTTGAATTATTATGGGGGATGATGACTTCAGCGTCGGTTAGCATATGCACAAACTATATGGACACGAAGCCCTGAGCAGAGAGGCAAGGTCAGCATTCTTCTTGTTGATAACGGCTACGCGTGTTATAGAAAAAAAACAATTTGCCATTGAAATTATTGTTTTTATTTTGCAAACCGCCTTTTTAGAGATGTGGTTTCATATTATTTTATTATTTTCATTTGGTATATTGCTGCAGTAGTTTTATTTATGTTATTGCAGACACTTCTTACTAAACTTATCCCAATGTTATACATCAGTGAGGCTGTTTGCCATGAGGATGCATTACCAAAATATGCAAAATGCATTTGTTAACCTGGAGCGGAGAGGAGATGTCATAGTTCCCAGAGATTTGCTGAGAACTCGCAACTTGGAGGATACAGGCTTCTGTATATATCTAGCATCACAACACAAGAACCCAAAAAAGCGGTCGCGTGTGGGAAAAACCAAAAAGCATACCATGATTATTCCGGTATAACCATTGGAGTTGTTTTGGAACTAGGCGGGAACGATTACAACATGTTTACATGTATTTTTATTCAGACATAATTATTTACAAATCTACTGAAAACTTAAGTTCAAAACATATGATTTTTACAAGGCGTAATAACCTTTGTGTATTTTAGTGCATGACGTAACGACTAACGATATGCCTAAGCATAAAACAGACTTAAGGTTGAACAAAGACAATGCTGTTACTGAAAACATTTAACACACGTCAGGTGTTTGGATTGAACAAGATCGATTCGCCTGCGCTGGTCCACACCCTTTGGGAAAACAATGATACGGTTAGAAGCAGCGACACGCCAAGTTCTAAACACAGGAGTGGGGGAAAAAAAATCTGAAAGAAATGGTCAACATTTTAGCGAAAGAAATGTTAAGGAGTTTACAACAGGAAAACGATAAACTGTGATATGATATTAAATGTAAAATATGCATGGATATGGATGCCTGTGTCGTATTTCTTCCATGTGGGCACATTGTAAAATCTGCTCTAAGGCCTCCAGAAAGTGCGACATGTGTAGGGCTTTCCTCAGGATAACTTTTAAGTACATCATAGATCAGTAAGTTAGTCAGTAAGTTCTTACCTATTTGTTATTGTGACAAATATTATAATAATACGTTTTTTCATAAAAGTAATACGTTTTTTTTATAAAAGTATACGTTATTTCACCCGACCAAATAGAACTATATGTCAAAAAAGGAACGCATGTATGCTGATACATACTGATGTATATAATAAAATTACACTATATCTAAGACATTCAGAAACTGATGGTACATCTTTTAAACGTTTGTACTGTTTATTGAAACATAACTAATCGATTTGCACTTTATAACCAGTTCAATTTCTGGTGTCTTCATAAAAGAACATCACCAAGAAATGTATCCAATTCGTGAGTATAATTCGAAATTGTATTATTTAGCTTTACTACAATGTTAAAATTTCATTATTGGAGAAATAGATCATTTCAAAAAGTATCCCTTCCGACCGCATACAGACGACAGTCAAATACAGTATGCAGTTCGTCCTTAACTTGAATGTGTTTACGCAACTTAAACAGGCGTTGGAAGGAAACAGGAAACCTCTTTGTGAAACTCCGTTCCTCACTCGCTACACATGCCACTTAAATGTCATAAGCATTTACGTCACGCAGCAAACATGCAGACGAATGATTTATTAATGTAGAGTGTGCATATATTGGTTAATATATTTTTTCTCTCACCTTAAGTATTTTATTTTACTGCTTAACATCAAATTACAACCAAATATATACTTAAACAACCTTTTTTTCGTTCAGATTCGTGTCGTACATACAAGCAGAGGAGTGGTTCATCTAATTAACAAACCGGATCTACGTCCTTGAGCAAGTAAATAAACAAGTTACACGCGGTTTATAGTGCCACGATATTTGTGTCTGGATCCGCCTGGTACAAACCGTATTTCGTCGTTATGTTTCAATCTGATTGGCGTTACCTGTTTGCTTGAACAACCGATACTGTTTGCTTTCAGTGAAGTTCAAGGTAGTGCATAATGACAATATTTTCTGAATTATCTAACTTAAACCACGGACCTTCTTGGACAATGTTGACATTGACGTGTGAGAGTGTTTTCTTAACACGTTGAAATGCTGTTTTGGGAAAAGATTGATCTTAGCAGGAAAACAGTAAAACGAGTGTCTCCGAGATACAGTTATAAATTTATGCTGTACGTTTTAAACTAAACGTATTATGTTATTAAAACATATGCATGCTAGTTTTTGTAAAAATATTTTTAACAATACAGTATCTAAAACAAGGTAATGAACAATTACAAACATGATCATTATTTGATCTTAAGAAAACGAGTTAATCAATTTGTATAATAGTCATACAATCAACAACTCTTTGTTGAGAAGAATGTTACAAATCTGACGGGCTTTATTTGTTAATACGCAGATTTTGCCTCAAATTTTGCCGACCTTGTCGTACTTTGAAACGCATGATGAATGGTATATCATCCTTTACTTATAATGTTTGAAAGAAGATAAGCATTTGTGTTTGAGTGCTTTGTCTAATGTATCCAATCGTTAAGCAACGAGAGAGAGAGAGAGAGAAAGAGGGAGAGGGAGAGAAAGAAAGAGAGGGAGAGAGAGAGAGAGAGAGAGAGAGAGAGAGAGAGAGAGAGAGAGAGAGAAAGAGAGAGAGAGAGAGAGAGAGAGAGAGAGAGAGAGAGAGAGAGAATGAGAGAATGAGGGAGAGAGAGAGAGAGAGAGAGAGAGAGAGAGAGAGAGAGAGAGAGAATGTATCAAGTGTGTCAATACCTCACTATTGAAGGAAGTTTCGATGCTTTATTTGAGGTTAGAAGACCGTATGTTAATACATGAAAGCCCACTGAATAACACACATCGTATACTTAAAATCATGAATTGCTTGCACAAATAAATATGTATTCGGATGTATGCAAAGTGAATTCAAACGCTCCATGTTACCGCTGACGGGCTAGACACACTGCGGGTGATGCGGGTTGCTAAGCGCTGTCTAAATCACATTCTGCTCATCGAGATGCCCTTAATTAAATACACATGTTTTCTAAATGTCAATTTTTCAATAAACATCAACTTTTTTTAAACAGTTAAATCATGGCGTTTGCACATCCTGTTGGATTGTTCAACTCGCTTACGCAATTAGCCTAGATCCGGTTACCACCCAGTATTTAAACAGCACGATTTGTTCTTTGTAGGTAATAGGAATTGCTGCACAGACACGACTATTACGATAATGTAAGTGTTATTTTTAAATATATGTTCATGAATGTTCATATTTGTGTTATGTAAATTCATAGTTTTCACATTTATTGATGTTGATGCGATTTGTTCATTGAATTTCATTATGTGTTTAAGATATACATCAAGACACTTAAAATTAATTGATAATAAATTTCGTATGTTTGGATGTTACAAAATACAATATCACGAAATACCATGTGTTTTGTCTAAGATCAATATAGCAACAAAGCAGAAATTTGAAATTGTATGACAACAACACTGTTTCTATTGATTTTGAATTGTTGAAACTGATAAATATGAAAAATTGTAGACTGATGTCAAACCAGGACCCAATGCAATGAAAATAAGTACAACTGTAATTGAATGAGTGTTTATTTTAGGATGCGGGCACTGTTTGTGGCAACAATACTGTTGTTTCTGTTCACACCAGGTACGTATTTACTTTTGAGTACATAAGCCTGGTTGTTGCTTTGTCGTTTTTTTTTAAAGACGACAAAAACGCTGTACAATATGATGTAAAACATTGAGTTTATTACAAACGAAAACCAATGATATTTTATGTGCTGCTAGTTGCAATAATTGATATAGAAACGCTTAGGAATAGCATATACACAGCTCGTAAGAAAGTCTTAATAGTTATTGATCTGTACTTAGCTGTGTTTATATGACTTAGTATTTCACATAACTAATACACATACAACAAAATATTGACATGTATTTGTTAAGGTTAAAACCCAAAAGAAGTGTCCTTAAGTATGACAGGTGACCGGTAGCTGTGGGATCCGACAGCCATAGTGCAGAAATATCCTTTTACGTATCCTTTTAGTTAATGAAATACAGTGTCTTTATGTTGCCAAATATTTGCTCATATTATCATTATAATTATTGTTTTAACTCTAGTTATATCAATTTATTACATAATATTTTACTTTAACTGTGTTTTAATAGTGTAGCCGGTATTGTTTTATTGCTTAAGTTCCTTACAGCATTATTATTGATATCACACATTTTAAGATCATTAATCCTTTAATTAATGCTGCATAATATTATCAATACCTCTTATGTTTTATCAATTTTATGTACATATATATATGTTTTGTACAACGCCATTGAATATAATTATATAAATAGGCGTTTCATCAAATTAGCAAGTTTAGTTTAAGTTTAAGTTTAGTTATTTTCAATAAGTTTGTACTTATTAGTGCGACGGCAATATATATGTTCCTGTATAACTGCGGAAACATTAGCTTGAATTATTTGTCATTTTACATTTCCCTTGATATTTATATATTCCTGTATTGTATATGCAAATAGTCACTTGTCTTTAAAATCAAAGAATGGAGTGTGTTGCCAGTAATGGTTCCCCTGTTATTGTTAGTGGGGTTTAAGTGTGTTTTATAATATGTTTTCAGGTGCTGTCGGCGCTCAAGGTGGGTGCAATTGTGCGATGCTGTTAGCCCCGGTGTGTGGGGTTGACGGGAAAACCTACGGAAACTGGTGCGTTCTCAACTGCGCGTGAGTTTTTAATTAGTCAATAATATGTACTTCTGTCAATCATTAACAACGTTAATACTGTTAACAGGTGATAAGGAAAGAAAGAAAGGGAAACCTTTTATAAAATATGTATGCATGTGTCATTGACAAGTAAATCGGTATGATGACCACAACAATTTTCGTTTACTGAATGTGATTTCATTTGCGATAATTTTATGTTATAATTCATGAGTCATTAAAGAACTTATGCTCGGAAGTCGATTTACGTCATAAATAGATTTACCTCTTTAACCGCGCAATCACATTAATGGATTTACGCCATCTACCGTTTTAAGTCCATTTGCATTTTCATCCCCATTTACAAATATTTATTCTCGATTATCCGATTTGCCAAATGAAACGATCAACCGCATCGACCGAATCTATTTATTCCAATTTGACGATTAACACAATTAAGTCATTTACCCTATTACAAGATTAACGTCATCAACCGATGTGCCCCATTCACCGTTTTATCCCTATGTATAGATTTAGGACATTTACCTAACTACTCAATAACTTCCGACATAGTATTGTTAGTTTTTGTCTTTACTTATTTTTAGATGATGCTTGTTGCATTTTAATACTTTGTTTGTTTTGTCTTTTGCCACTACAAACGGTCCTCCGTTATCTAATTGAAGTTTCCTTCGTCTGTCCAGTTCTAATTTTATGAACTGTTTATTTGCAGAGGCGTAAGGATGAAGCATAGAGGATCGTGTAGATACGGGCAATAAAGAAGAAGAGCAACCAGCAAGTTACGAATTTACAGAAAAAAACTAGAATGAAGAAACTTTAATTATAATTTAATTTGCATATTGTCTTAAATATTTTCTATTAATCTTACTATGTCTCGTAATAAAGGATAACCATTAAGCATTTTTACCTGTGCGTTTACGTATTACTCTATAGTTGAATATCGGCGAGGCTAGCCGAACTGGTTTGTTATAATTCCTGTGGAGTTTGATATATTTCAAAGTCATAGGGCAGAAATCATTTTAGCTCGTCTCTTCTCTTGTTGACTTAATATTAAAATGTTGTAGCAAGTGAGTTAGTTTACATATGTGCAGCATGATAAAGTAGTTGACGTCTATACTGGTCGATTCATTATTGTGCAATAATATTTTAACAGCGCTTTAATAGTAAATTATATCCCTACTCCAAGCATATTGAGTTATATATTTCACAACATATTTACAACAACAAACAACAATGCACGTTTGATCCAATAGCGTATATTTAAATCAAAACTTCATAGACCATCTTCACAAGGAAATAATTCGTATAAAATACAACGAAACTATGAGTACATTTCTCATTATACCTGATTCAACCATGTATTTATTGATGTATTTTACGAATCACTAACAAAGAAAAACACAAATAAATGTTTTATACACTTGGGTCTGTTTTGATAAATTACACATATACCGTCGTCGCAGAGTAAAGATTCCGCCAATAATGCAATGCAATTTTAAAAGCAATTCGTTATAAAGCTTTGTTACAACTCATTTTGCAAGAAACCCGTTTTGCAATAATTTATTGCAAAACGGGTTTGAGTGTCTTATTGCAATATGAAATGATATATCAACCCGTTTTGTGATAAACCCGTTTTCAAATAAAATCATCGCACATTAATTTGCAATAATTTTATTGCAAAACGTTTGAGTGTCTTATTGCAATGTGAAAATTTTATAACAATCCGTTCTGCAATAAACCCGTTTTGCAAAATCATCACTCTTTTATTAATTAATTCAAATGAATTAGAATAGTTAAAAGGGAGTTTCAAATGTTGTATTTAAATAATTTTGTTTTAAAAAATAGACAAAACTGCGTGTTCAGACTAAAAATGCATGGAAGGTGGTGGATTTTGAGATTCAATACGATAAAACAACACAGAATGTGTATCGAAAGTGATTTCAATCAATTTAGTACGAAAGTTAAGATAGCGCAAACATGCAATAATTTATGGAAAAACGTGATGAAATGTCGTATTGCAATGTGAATTTTGTGTAACAACCCGTTTCGCAATAAAATAATCACATATATACTAATTGTTTCATATTGATTTGAAACGGTATAAAGGAAGTTTCAAATGTCGTCTGCAAGGCAAATATGATAAAACAAGGCTGAATATATATATGAAGTGATGTTCTGCAATTAGGGAATTAAGTGAAGAATACCCAGAAGTGCATCATTTTATTGCAAAACCGGTTGCAGTGTTTTATTGCAATGTGCATTTTTTTTTATAACAACCCGTTTTGCACTTAACTCGTTTTGCAATAAACTCATTACAGATGTAGTTATTAATTCAAATTGATTTGAAACACTGTAAAGAAATATTCAAATGTCGTATTTAGGGAGTTTGTATATAATAAGACAGAGGCGTAACATTCGACAGAAGATTAACATACATTGAAAGTGGCCAATTTCATGAGTAAATGTGATAAACAAACACAGAATGTATATAAAAAGTGATCTTAATACATGTAATTTCATATTTAAGCGAATTAAATCTAGAAAAGCAATAAAAAAAATTTGCAAAATGGGTTGCAGTGTGCCATGAACAAACATAACAGCCCTTTTCGCAATAAACTCGTTTTGCACTTATTCATCAATCATGTACAAATGGATTCCAATTGATTGGAAACTTATAAAAAGAAAGTCTCAAATTTCATTTATAAGGATTTTTTATTTCAAAATAAGACAGAGGTGTAAGATTCGACAAACAAATGAAAGGCACTTTAAGTGATCAATTTCATGAGTAAATGTGATACAAGAACACATAATTGATATTGAAAGTGATTTCAATCAATTTAATACTTAATTGAATAAAACCCAGAAATGCAAAAATTTTATTGCAAAACAGGTTATTGGAAAAAATTCAAATTGCTTTAAGATACTCCAACCCGTTTTGCTGTAAAATTATTGCCACACGGATTTATTGCAAACCGGGTTGTTATAAAAATATCAAATTGCAATAAGTCACCGCAACCCGTTTTGCATTAAAATTATTGTCGGTTTTTTGTCTACACTTAAGCCTATGTCTTATTTTGAAAAATAATTAGTACATGTCTGATGCGTTTATTGCAAAACGGGTTTATTTCAAAACGGGCTGTTATAAAAAGTACAAATTGCAATAAGACACTCGTACCCGTCTTTCAATAAAATATTGCAAAACGGGTTGTTATAAAAATATTAAATTGCAATAAGACACTCCTACCCGTTTTGCAATAAATTTATTGCAAAACGGGTTTATTACAAAACGGGTTGTAACAAAGCTTTATGCCTGTTTAAAAGTTTAAAATGTGAAGTTGTTACTAAAATGGCTTCTTTAGCAAACGAAATTAATTTAACATCACCTTAATATCATTCTTTGTTCATATAATATTTAAAACATACTGTATAAAAAGCAAACCTTTTTTGCTAATGACGATTATAAATTAAATTTTCTTATCCGTGCGTCATAGTTTCATTAATAGCTGAATGCACAAAAAGTGAATTAACTTCTTACAACTATTAGCAAAATGTTATACTTATATAAAGTTATTCAATTGTTAGTTGTATTTTTAAATCTTATTTAAAATAATGAACATATCGCTTATACATTTTTATGTGTATAAATTGAGTCGAAAACTGAACATTATATTAATTAGCAACGTTTTTGTACATCTCGTTTATTAATTATGTTTTCCCTGTGAATCATATGTTTATAAATTTCTGAAATGTTTTAATAAATAAATCAGATTGTATACACTCATAAATGTTGATTATTATAATTAATATAGACATTATGTTTATATTTGCGAAATAAACATTGTTTCGAAAGAAAAACACATGATTGGACATACCTCGGTAACGAAAAGATTGTTGATTTATAAGATGAACATAGTTTTAAGTGCAATAATCATACTTAGTTTAAAAAAACGCATGAATATTTAAAGTTTTCTTGGTATAGTGATTAATTTAAGAAAATGTGATATATCGTATGCAACCAATACTCTAATCAGCATCTTACAGTATGCTCCCATCTAATGTTTGTACTCTATGTAGGCGATTTGCCGGACTGCGCCGTCCGTTGATTTGTGTAATATATTTCCCTAACACGACCAAACAGCTTTATTTGAAGGCAATGCACTTTGTATTGCCATCCGTACCTTTTGATTTAGGTTTGTTTGATTTTCATTAATGCAGATATGGTATCATTTAATCTGCGTTGTATTGGCCATTGTCAAAATCCGTTTATGTCGCGCCGCACATTTGACATTGGTCGGCCTTGCAAGCCGTCCGTGACCTTGCCCAGTCTGTGTGAGATATCGATGTTGTCGAGAATATTTTCTTTCTGGTTTAATTGTGCAACTTCTTTTTTTGTGTAGTTTCAGACGTTTCGATATATATTAACGTTTGACCATTTTGTGTCGATTTTGCTGCTCCCGGTATACCGATTAATAATGCCATTATTTCGTCAACTATATTGTTCAACGGTTTTCATTTTTCCAGAGTATCGATGTATTCTTGAAGATTGATAGCATTGTTTTTCTTGGTGACGGTTTGGTGGACTTTGTTTTCCAATAATGTGACATTTGTTTTGATTTTGTCTTTTACATGTCCCTTTTCAAATGCAATCTCTTAAAAAATCAATTTTGTTTGCTATCCATTTCATGAACACGTGTTTAGTTTGATTTTTTTTCCAAAATCATTTGTTTAAAGCCTGGTTCTTTGCAAGCAAATACATAGATTATATTTATGTATGTAAGCGCTTGCTTTATATCTGCCATCTCAAAAACTTGCATCTGGTCAGTTGCAATTATTTCAGTTTCAATTATTTTGCAATGAAGCCTTGGACACGCAGAAATATTTATGTGTTGTGTTCAGGTGATAGCCGGTCATACCCAAATAACAGATTGTTTAGCGTCGATGGGCATGGTAGATTTAAAAGGAAAGAGTTACGTAAGTTATCAAAATTTGGGCACTGCAATAAATAGTGAGATTGCGTTTCTTCTGCACCACAGGAGCAAAGAGGACTATTAGTGATGTTTCTACGGTGTTACTCATAGTAAAATGTGCTACAACCTAGGCGTAGTCGGCAGTGGTGAATCTGCGATGTTCGATGGCCGATAATATTAAGATCTGGCGCTCTTGTCTTTGTCTGTTTGTGAGTTTATTTTTGAATGCAGTTACCGTAGTAGCGTTTCGTGTGGGTGATGGAAGAGAATTCCATAACCGGATGGTTGAGGGCAAGAATGAAGACCCGGACAGCTGAGTCTATGTGAATATTGTTGGAATATCGTTAATACTACGAAGCGAATATGTGCGATGTGAACAGTACGAGTATCAGGTTTGAAAGGTATGATGGGGTTAGGTTGTTCTTCATTTTATAAAGAACAATTAACTTATGTTTTTTCATCTGTCGGCAAGGGATTCCCATTTAAGATCCACTAGGGGACGGTAGAGGCTACAGAATTTTGTAGCGCCAGTTACTATCCTTGCAGCCTCGTTTTGGACAGCTTCTTTTTCGTTACTTAGTTAATTAGAGCCATTGTCCCACACGACATCGCCATACTCCAAGAGGGGTCGGATAAAGGATATTCATTCGCTCTAGAATTTTGCAAGATAGTAAATATTTAAGGATCAGAGGATGTCGATTCGCTCCCAAGCCTTTTCAATCATCATAGAGATATGACTTGCCCATTTTGCATACTCTGACAGGTTTAGTCCAAGATGCGTGTGGGACCTGACTTGCGTGACTGGCACGTCGGTTATAAAAAGATCAGTGTGTTGGTGTTTGTTACGTTACCTGAAAATAGAAGAGATTCTGTTTTTGCTAGATTAAAAGAGACCAACCATGTATTTGCTCAGGAAATAATTCGCGACAGATCGGCTATTAAGAAAACGGATTGATGCCGATGTTTTCGTCATATATGAGGCTTAGAATTAAAACACACGAGGCCAGCCAAGCCTGCCATATTTGATATATTACAAAATGCTAGGGCAGTCATCTGTGTTTCTGTATATCATACATTTAAGCATCTCTTGTTAAAAAAATAATACAGTATTATCGCTGGGACTCTGCATTTTGAGTGGAAATGACCGTTTTGTTTGACGTGTGACAAGTTTTATATTGCGCCATGCGCACTTGGATTGAATATTTGTCGATTCCGTTGTTTTGCTGATTCTGTTGCAATTTGTGGAATACCTCTTGGTAGAATATTATTGGTTTTGTATTCCAATTCATTATTACCGGCTATTATAACTTCAAACTTTATTCCAAGTTATATCGCATATCCCCAAATATAGACTTATATAACCGCTCACTGAGTTTTTTATATTATATTATATAATATTATATCAAGCACCTTTTTATCAGTTCAATGTTAGCATGATGGTACTGGATTGAGCCACACAAGAGAGCGTCTTATTTATCGTAAATAAGACTAAAAATTCAGAATTTCAACGATATATATATGTGTGTATCTGTAACCTTAATGAAATTGTATAATTGATAGAGATACTGATGAGATTGCATTCAATAATATGCATTAAACATTTGTATGAATACACGAGTTTGTGTTATGCCTATCCCATAAAAGGTGCATAAATTCATGTGTATTTGCTTGAACAATATATGCTTGACCGTTATGCTGTTCTTTGATCTAGCCGTCGAAATTAACAGAACTGCCAACATAAATAAAATAATTGTGAATATTTCGGATACATTAAAACTAGAAGTTTATTTACAAAAGACAATTGACGTTAAAATGAATATATAGGTGTCATTTGTTCCCCAACGAATATGCAATAATGTTTGCATTAAGCAATAATTGTTATTAAGTGAAATATGTTTACGAGCATATCAGTTCGCCTCAAGATCTGTAATTTAAGCGCAAAATAACTGTTCAATGACTTAACGGCGCGTTTTGTATGACGTCATGATCAGTTGTAGACCAATGCATAATTAATTGTAAATTCGTTTGTTGATGTTTTTGCTGCTAATTCAGTCGAATTTTACGCCATCTTGGCATCACATTGTTTGAGTTTTTGTTTCTGGTTTATTTTTACAGAACTGCTGAATATTGAATATTCTGAGTAAAATTTGACGTTCCAAGAACCAAGATCCTACGCCTGATCGGTTAAATCAGTTACCTCGAGACGTTGTCTTATGGTCGGTTCGGCTGCTACAAATAAGGATTGCCAGGTTGGCTAAGTACAAATGATTCCAAATGTGCGTATATTAAAACGCCCTTAGGTATCTCAAGTATGTGTGAAAGATAATGGTTAAAATTAAATAAACAAGTATGCATTTTTTTAGAAAACACGTATTGATGACTTGTTATAAGTATTCAAATAAATATTAAGTTAAAAATCAAAATTAACATTTTCAAAAAATAAGTCAGGATAGTGAGACAACTATGCGTTTGATTTTTTTGGTTAAAATTATCAGAATCTCATAATTATGGCATCATATAAACACGACTTTTGTTTTTGAAAAAAAATATATCATTGTATCAGGTCGATATATGCATAATGGTATGCTTATGTAACATTTGGAATTTCGGACACTGACGGAAAGTGGTCAAGCCGCTGTATAAACCGGTCCGGGAGAGTTAAAAATCTATAAGGACTAGCTACAAGTCCCGTGTTAGAAAATCGCACAAGAAAATTACACGTTTACATAAGTTTACATTATACAGATACAAAACTGAAGGATATGTTTGACTGAGGCTTTACATATGAGGGCTTTAGACGCGGCATTACAAACGGTTATATTTTTACTTTAGATGACGATAAATTGCGATGAGGTACATACATAAATACTAACTACGTATATATATTTTTATCGGCAATAATGATGTTGCCAAATTCTTAACATACATAATAATGTAATATGATAATTTAAGTCATGGTAGTTCTCTGAAGATTGTCCAGTTTATAAGCTATATAAATGCTGGCTTATCTGAACAAAGTAGAGTAAACCCTACTTATATAAGCAAAAGATATCCCAAATATACATGTATAGAACATTGACTTTTCAATTGACTTTGGAAATAAATGATTCAAATGTAATAAACATCTCATTAGCAATCCAAATGCAGGTATCTCTTTACTCAATACCAAGGATGGGCATCTCTTTACTCAATACCAAGGATGGGCATCTCTTTACGCAATACCAAGGATGGGCATCTCTTTACGCAATACCAAGGATGGGCATCTCTTTACTCAATACCAAGGATGGGCATCTCTTTACTCAATACCAAGGATGGGCATCTCTTTACGAAATACCAAGGATGGGCATCTCTTTACGCAATACCAAGGATGGGCATCTCTTTACGCAATACCAAGGATGGGCATCTCTTTACTCAATACCAAGGATGGGCATCTCTTTACTCAATACCAAGGATGGGCATCTCTTTACGCAATACCAAGGATGGGCATCTCTTTACGCAATACCAAGGATGGGCATCTCTTTACGCAATACCAAGGATGGGCATCTCTTTACGCAATACCAAGGATGGGCATCTCTTTACTCAATACCAAGGATGGGCATCTCTTTACGCAATACCAAGGATGGGCATCTCTTTACGCAATACCAAGGATGGGCATCTCTTTACGCAATACCAAGGATGGGCATCTCTTTACGCAATACCAAGGATGGGCATCTCTTTACGCAATACCAAGGATGGGCATCTCTTTACGCAATTCCAAGGATGGGCATCTCTTTACGCAATACCAAGGATGGGCATCTCTTTACGCAATACCAAGGATGGGCATCTCTTTACGCAATACCAAGGATGGGCATCTCTTTACTCAATACCATGGATGGGCATCTCTTTACGCAATACCAAGGATGGGCATCTCTTTACGCAATACCAAGGATGGGCATCTCTTTACGCAATACCAAGGATGGGCATCTCTTTACGCAATACCAAGGATGGGCATCTCTTTACTCAATACCAAGGATGGGCATCTCTTTACGCAATACCAAGGATGGGCATCTCTTTACGCAATACCAAGGATGGGCATCTCTTTACGCAATACCAAGGATGGGCATCTCTTTACGCAATACTAAGGATGGGCATCTCTTTACGCAATACCAAGGATGGGCATCTCTTTACGCAATACCAAGGATGGGCATCTCTTTACGCAATCCAAATTCAGGTATCTTTTTACGCAATACCAAGGATGATACATATGATACATGCACTTCTCTATTCACAAGCATGCCTTCTTATTACACGAGCTCTGCATTGTTTGAGCCACAAACCGTTCATATCAGTTAACAAAGCAGTTGCAATTGTTATGTTTATATTCTTTTTAGTACCCACTACAAATCAGTAGGTTTTCATGTTTCAATCTAGGTAACTACACCCCGATTGTAACAAAGTATCTAAGGAGCAACTTCATTTTAGCATCGATCGTTGTAGGTTTATTTACTCATGATTTACTTTTCATATCTTAAATGAGCAAAGAGAACCTCACAATGATCTTCTAAATTGAGTTTTGTATTAAAATCAGCAAAATTATTCACATCTAGGAAAATGTCGTTTTCAAACGTTTGTTGTTGTGTTTTGCCTTGAAACATGTCTATTTTGTTGCGGTAAAACAAGCACAAGTTAGATGTAACGTAATATCTTGCTTGTGTGCATTTGTCATTGGAGGATGAATCGAAACTTTATGTGTTCTTGTGTTGGGCTTGTTTCGCAATTAACTAGCCTGTAACTTTTTTCTTACCCGTGTCTGCCAGGTATATACACCTCGGCTTTCAATGTTCAGTCAGATGAAATCATGCATTCGTGTGCGCTTAACGTTAATACCCACTACATCGAGCCCCACGTTGGTCGCCAAAATGAAGTGGTAGTGATGTTGGGGATACATGGTAAATCAAGTCAATGGAGATTTATATCAATTTTATTGTAGAAGTTGACCAATATAGTCAATGACGACCAATATAGTCAATGACGGAAAAGACCTAAACAAAACAATGACCATATTTTACAAACAGAACAAAACAAGCGTTACTACGACGTATGAATGAAATGAACATCACAATAATTAAACTAATTCACACACATTTCATAATGAAATAATACACTATGTTCAATAAATGAAAACTGTTTAAAAAACTCACCAGGTCGGAAAAAAAAACACGAGGATGGACTTGCGTCCACTAGACGGTCTTGGCAAATGCAAGCGTGGTCAGTAATTTCATAATAAAATCAACAGTTACATTTGAATGACCAATGGAAATCTTGCGTCGGGTTAATTCATTATTTTGATTTGACATAACAACTATTGCATCAGCCTGCATGGGTGAAAGAACACTAGAGAGAGGACATAATTTCCACAAAAAGTTAATGTATTTAATATGAAAAGTGAGATAACAAATTGACATGTGCTACACTTGAATGTGTTAACGCAATTTGAACAGGCGTTGGAATAAAACAGGAAACCTCTTTGTGTAATTCCGTACCCCTCTCGCTTACACATGCCTCTTAAATGTCAAAAACATATACATCACGTAGAAAACATGCAGACAAATTAATTATGAATGTAGATTGTAAATGTATTGGTAAATAATTTGTCTCTGACCTTAATCATTTTATTTTGAATCATGTTAATTTAGTGTATGTTGACGATATATAATTTAGACTAAATTAATATTAAGCGTTCTTAATGTTTATGTGTCGCTCGTTTTCCTCGTATGGCGCTTACATATCAAAACAATATAATATACTCAAGCAACTAAATGAGAACTCACAAAGGTACATATTAAATTTGCGCACTGATTATTCCTAGCAACAAACATTATCTAGGCAACATTGCATTTGATACAATTGTTTTGTAAATGCTTAACAAACTGTATAAAAACGCTTGGATAAGCAATGTATCTACATGTGTATGATATTACGGGAACCCCTGTTACACATTTTATATTTACATTTATCCTGTCACAGGCCTTTAAATCAGCATGATAACAAGGTAACCTAACAACCCAAAAGTTATAAGGCTAGTTGACCACGTGACGTCGAATATCCGCTAGTCGCTCTTCGATGACGGACTACTTTTTTCTATGAATAAAATACCAAAAACATGTAAAGTACTGTTTGTTTAAACATGTATATATTGTTTTGTTTTGTGTTGATTTGATTTTTGTTGACCGAGAGTTTGTAAACAAAACATTCAACACAGTAAAACATTGTGTTAAATAGTACTATGTGTAACCTACTGTTTATCAAGCGCTTAAGCTCTATTATTGCTGTAACGACTGTAAACATCGTCTGCTGTGCATGTGCATAGCCAGATGACATAGGCTTTTCACGTTAAAAATAAATTACGTGTTATATAGTTGGATTAAACAAAATTGCACTGAAACTATCTTTCGCTGCGCATGCCTTTTCATGTGGTAATAAAAAAATATAGCATGACGTAAGGAAATCTACACAAGGTAAAACAAGTATGGAACACCACTTGGGCTTTATGTACGAATGTTGTAAATGCGAGATCATAAATAGAATAATAGGTTGGTTCGACTCACCCGATAAGATCCTCCGACGAGCTAGATAACCATTCTCCATCCACGTCACCAACTTATTATTCTATATTTATCTTGTCACATGCCTTTTAATCAACCTGATAACCAGGTAACCTAATTACCCAAAAGTTATTAGTCTAGTTGACCACCTGACCTCGAATCTCCGTCAGTCGCTCTGTTTTACTGTGCAATGACGTCATTTTTGACGAAATGACGTCATTATACCAGCTTAACTATCCGGTTAAACTAATTTTCAATGTTAATGAGCGGTGAAAAGATGCATAAAATAAAAAGAAAATGTGTAGGATTCGGTTGAATGACATGCCTTCGGCTCATCCGATAAATTCCTCCGACTTGCCAGATAACCATTCTCTATCCACGTCACCAACCTATTATTGTCTATTTATCCCACTTTTACAGCGAATTCGGTTGATTAAAGCCCCGTTGATTAACTATCATCTATAATCAACGGCAGGAAATGACGTCAATATTTCGACGAAATGACCTTATAAATCCAGCGAAATTATCCAGTCAAACTAATTTTGTTTAAACAAAAAGGTTTACAAATAAAAAGTTGGATAAATAGAATAATAGATTAGTGTTGATTATAGATCAGGTTTTTCATGCTCGGCACGAAAACGAAAAAGCACTCTCCAAGGCTCGTGTTTTTTTGTTTTCTAAGCCTCGCATGATAAACTTGATCTATAATCAACACTAACCTATTATTCTCTATATATACTATCGATAGTTGTACATATAATTACCTAGTATTTAATCATACATGTAGGTATTGTTGCATTAAAATTTATTTTTACTTTATTTATTAATAAACTATTTACTTTGTAAACACTGAGCTTACTATAATCACTTGGGCTTTTGGCCTTCTGAATGTATTTTTTAATAAACTTGTTAAACAGTATGTACTCTTTTAATAGATCCATTAACGCATCATCGAATAATTTAGGTCAAACATTAGGTTATGAGGTTTTCGTTACTGTTGAGATTACCAGTGATAATACAAGTTGGTCTAAAATTGCATATACATGACAAACGAGGTTTATTTCGAAAAGAAAGTGTTCTCATATTACGTCATAACAGACAATCTATTAAATTAAAAACATTTCGAAATAGATTGCTATGTAAACTATTTTGAGCATTTAAATTACCTCATATCATAATACTACTTAATTTCTGTTTTTAAGAGTACTAAAACCATTTTAGGTCATTGAGATTAAATTAATATTCGATAATTCGTTGATAAAAATAAAACAAATCATGTCAAACAGGATGATTCCAAATATAGTAATAAACAAAGGATTATACAGTGCATCCGTGTTCGCTGTTATTTGTGATTGGAGCCGCCTGGTACAAAACATATTTCGTCATGCTTTGTATAAATTGAGTGACATTACGTGCACACTTACAAAAACTATGTGATTGTCTCTCAGTTAAATATGGTACATATGGTCACATCTGTGACAAATCTAATTTACAACACGGACCTTCATAGTCAATTTACATGACTGATATTGACGTGCAAGAAGGTTGTTTTTTCAAATGTTACATTGCTGTTACATTGTTGTTTTGGGGCGAATAAATTCATACCACAGTTCTGACAGAGATAAAGAAGTGCGACAGCGATAGAGATACCGAAATTACTCTAAGTTTTCGGGCACTTAAATAATTAATTTTGTTCGTGTCCGAAAATTAAGATACGAAAATTATTCAAAAATTAAGGAAGTCCAAAAAAATAGAGACATAAATTAAGGTGTCCGAAAAGTATATTGATATTGAAATATATGCAATAAGTCAATGCTAAATAAATGTCTTGTGATTAACTCTGTCTTTTCTGCTTAAAAAATAAATGCAACTTAACAGCTTTGCCAACTCTTGCCCAAAATGATATCAAACGAAAACGTTGAAATAGAAAACATTCGACTTCCTTAAACGGACGAAATTGTTTCAAATGCTGTTATGTGAATCCATTAATTTCTACCGGTTTACATGGTTATTTACCCAATTACGCGAATGTAATGGTCCATTGCCTTCAGTCTTGAATCTGCAAGGTTTTATGACCTTTATCCCGTTGTAAATATCCATGATCGAAGTGTCAAACGATAAGCGTAAACAGGGCCGAAGTCTGAAGAAAAGCGCGGTAAAATATCCTGTCCGAAAATTAAGAGACATCAATTATGGACGAAAACCCATATGTCCGAACATTTAGTCACGAACAATAATCATTTTTGCTAAAAAAGAGGGTTCCGAAAACTTAGTGTCCGAAAACTTAGAGGTTTTACGGTAAACCTTTTTATTGGAATGTTTAAAGTCAATCAATCCATTTATTTAAACTGATGCATTCTATTTGTTTGTGAAATTAACCAAAATATTACCTATAATATAAGTTTTAACAGGCACATTTTGCAGATTTGGGATGATATCAATGCTGCACTTTTTAAAAACGAGTAATTTTATTTATACAAATAAATATAACCAACACCAATGTGTTTATAAGAATACTACGAATATGTCGGGCTTATTCGTTAAAATACTGGTAACGACTAATATTTTGACGACATTGTCGCAAATAATTATAAATTGCATAGCTGTATTAGAATCGGCATACCATAAATGGCAATAACACGATATCATTTAGCATTATAATGTACTTCCTGATAAGTGCGATGGAAAAATAGGTGTTTCTACATTAATGCGGTAACACCAGTTGTTACCACTTGAATTTATAATATTTTCTGATACATATTGTCCTGTATTGGATAGGTAAATGGTCACTCGCCTTAAACAAAGACTTGTGTGTGTTACCAGAACTTTATTCCCTGTTATCGTTAATGGATTTAAAGCTGTTATTTTAATAATGATCCAGGTGTTATCGACGCTCAAGGTGGGTGCTCTTGTACGAATGAGTTGGACACGGTGTGTGGGGTCGATGGCAAAACCTATGGGAACTCATGTCTTCTCAAATGCGAGTGTTTAATAAATCACTCTACTATACGTCTGGCGATCACAAAATAATATGTGTGTTACTTTAAAAAATAAAATGTCAACACATGATGTCTTCACGTTTTATTTTTTTATATAAATCAGTATAATCACCAACAACATAATATAAGTGTTCCAGTATATTATCGTTTGATTTCATGATATTAGGTTGTAATTCATAAAAATTAAAAAAACAATTTAAGGGTCGTGCACCTCTTTTACCGAGTAAACGCATATACCGATGTACCCCTTTAAACGATTGACCCCATGATTGGACTATCCACAGCGGTGTTCGTCTTTATAATCGAGGTCAATGCCCGCCAAGGAAAATCTGTGACTGCAATGAAATATATGCCCCTGTATGCGGTACGGACGGACAAACTTACGAAAACGAATGTATGCTGACATGCAAGTAAGTGAAAGCTATTGATAAGTCAATTTGTGAATTTATATTATAAAACTTGTAAACGAAATATAACGGAACATGGTTCTAGGACGACTCATACATCATAATCAAAAGCAGTTTAGTTGGACATGTAAACATACTTTACTATACAAAGGAACGTGATTAGACTTAGTCAGACATGCAATATACATGTACAAACGATACCTACGTTAAAACGTCCACTCATATGTGTATATCAGCTATATGTATCCTTAATGTGTTTTTCTATTTTATCTCATTGCAGTATGATTGCCCACCAAGGACCTTGTTGATAACAGCAAAATACATCAAGTACTCGACTAAGCTTGATTGGACTTCAACAGGCTTTCTACTGGAACAACTTCATCATTTTACAAGTGTACTATGCTTACATTAATTTCGCTTTTAATTGTATGATTTAGTCTTATGTATTTCCCTGTCACTGCTTATTTTAACCTTGCGAAGGTTTCTAATAACACTTATATACATTTAGCAAAACGAGATGTATACTTGTGTTTCTTCATGACTATCCATTCATATCCATTTGAAATGTAGGTAGATGTAGTGTTTTTGTAGTTTATATTGTATGGGAAAGACATGCGCATGGAAGCAATAAATGTATCTCCTGATGATACGTTTTCGATTTAATTATTCATGTATGTTATGCATTTGTTGTCAAAATAGAGTTTTCAACGTTTTATATACAAACATTATAAGATATAAAGCATATTATAGTGATGTTAATAAACCAATAAAAAACACTATTTAATAGTACTGTTTTTGCAAAAACAATACACGCTTTGCATTTTAAGATTGAATTCGTTAAGTGGGAATTTAAAATACATATAATATGTAGACATATTTCTTTTTGAAATTTCGAAGGGCTTGAATACATTTTGTACACTAATTTGACAACTAAAAAACGCAAAACATGTATATTTAAAAAGTTGAATCAACGTATTTTACCAAGCGGGTAAGTTTGTAGATTAAAACGCAACAAACTGAAAGGCATGTTCTGATTTGACAATAAAACGAAGTGGATAACGAAACCTTTATGCAAAACTAAATATTAAAAACGGTGCAACTTTAATACAATCACGCTGACAATACACCAGCTGGTCTCTGTAATCTCAGTCTTTAAAAGTTTTAATAAAAGTGGATTTCGATTTGTGCTGTTATCAACATTGCTAGTTCATGTCTGAAACGTATCTTTTGTGCTACCAATTAACTAAAATGAAGACACTTATACGTGTAATATACAAAAGGTTGAATCAGCGGAAGATCAAGTATTACAACGTTTGTTAAAATAGTATCATAATACAGTTTTATTGTTAACATAACAATTGGTGAGTGTATTCGTTAAAGTTTATATAAAATTTTAGATGTGTGTGAAGTTCAGGTAGAATAATTAAGGGATAATACAGCACCATACACACGCTATAATGTTACGTTTTATTGCAATTGATTAGTCACAATTTACTGGAGGCATTTCTGGAACCCAATCACCAAATCATGAGCTATTCCTCTAACGACAGCGGTTGGCGGCGGCTTTTCGTGCACCGCTGGAATTAGATAGAGGTTATGAAAAATAATGTGAAACTGTTTAAAGTTTGTATCGAATGTATTATACATAAACATATAAAATAACAGGAATAGCCCAGCATAACGATTTAGTGACCAGCTACCCCTTGTTAATCAGGGATTGCGTTGGCTTATTATTTACTTGTATTTCAGTTATACATAATAGTACCGAATGCCTTCCTGTAAATAGTATAATAATACATTTTTAGGCACATAAACATGTAATCCTCACATGCACAGCTAATCAGAATGCATACAGATTGACGGTGATATCTTTTTTCGAGGATATAAGAGAATACCGCGGATTATAGCACTTAATATATTGACATCCTTAATATATGTCAACACTTTGAAAACTGATTAGACTAATTTACTCAGAAAATACTTAAATTACGCAGCTTGAAAGTGTGCGTTTACTACAAGATATTTATTTCGACACGAACTAATTTAGATATATTGACGGTATGTGATTACCGATTACGATGTGTCAGTACTATGAAGTATACAAATCATGTACAAATAAAGTTTAACTTTAGTTGCGCCAACACGAAAGGTCACTTATTTAAATATGCTGTCCTTTAATTATGGCAAGTATTTGCGAAACATATTGTGTCGTGTTCTGAGAAAACTGGGCATAATGCATGTGCGTAGTGTGGTCCGAGATTAGCCTGTGAAGTCCGCACAAGATAATTAGGGACGACACTTTCCGCCTAAATTAGTTTTTTGCTAAGAAGAGACTTCATTTAAACGAACAATGTCATAAAAGCGGAAAATGTCGTCCTTGATTAGCCTGTTCGGACTGCACAGGCTAATCTGGGACGACACTTTACGCACATGCAATATGACCAGTTTTCTCAGAACAAGGCTCAATTGGTCAACATTGTGTGCACTGTTTGCATGAAATTAAACTATATTTGGAACGTACGTGTATTATCTATTTTTATAGGGTTAGGAATGTCTACTTCAAAGTAGTTGTGAAACACAAATAATATTAGTTTAGTGAACAGCGCGGTGCATCTTAAGAATGCGTCTCTCTATAAAGAGTTTCCTCGAAATAAGGGACAGAGACATCGAACATCGCATGGAATGTATTGCCGACTGATGTAAGATTTTAACCAATTTATGCCTAGCGTCTAGAAAACAAGGCCTTGACGAACAGCGTAGACCCAGATGAGACGCCGCATGATGCGGCGTATCATCAGGGTCTGCGCTGTTTTCTTAAAGAAATTTCGGTAAGAAATATTCTAAATATTGAAATAAATATACTAGACATGACTAATTTTGGAAATAAAATGATCAAGAGGATGGGAGAGTCCAATAGGCATAAATGTGTTAATACAATTTTACGAACATAAACTTACAACCGATTTAAGGACTCTGATATAATTTCACTTACTTGCATATCATAAGACACTGGTTGTTGTACATGATACCATCATTACCGCATACGGGTTTTAGAATCTTGGGACATTGGCAGTCGGTCCTCGGGCATTTTCCACGCGAGCGTAGGCTGGCTCCCCTGTTTCAATATTATACAAGAAACGCGCTAATAGAAATCGGGGTTCAATGCATGTGGGTAAAGTTTCGTCACATATTAGCCTGTGTCGTCCTCACAGACTAATCCGAGACGACGCATTTTGCATCCACTAGATTTTTGATAAGAAGAGTCTCCCGTTAACGCAAAATAGAATACAAGTGAAAAGTGCCTTCCCTGATAAGCATGTGATGTCTGCACAGTCTAATCCGGGACGACACTTTACGCATATGCATTAAATGCATTTTCAAAGTGCTAGACTCACTAAAGGTCAAGAAACATTTATATTTACCATACACAATTGAACGATGCATACGAAGGCAAAAATATTGTTTTCTAAATAATATACCTCTCGATTACAAACAATAATTCGTGTTTGATAAATGTATGCATATGTAAACTTACACTGTGTTAATGTTCAGACATTTTACGAACATCAATATTGGCATGCACAACTCATCAAAGCAATAAAAGTGTCTTTCATAATACTCGATTCCATTAAGGGGTGACCCAATATTGCAAGCTTTCTTTTGAGATGTGCACACAATTGTGTACTGGTATACATAGTACAAATTAAAGTATTTATTTAAAGTTTTATTAAAACGCCACTAGGTTGCAAAAGTAACTTACTTGCATGACATCAGACACTCGTTATCATACGTTACTCCATCATTGCCACAAACAGGGTTAATATTAAATGGACACGCGCACACCTTTGGGCATTCGCCTTGCGATTGTAGAGTGGCTCCCCTGAAGCGAATAAGTAACAACGTTCATCTGGTAAAACGCTAGGATTTAAATCGAGATTTATTCTGGTAGACATGGTGCAATTTAGAGTCTTTAGTTAAAGGTTTATATAAACGCCACTATGTTGAAAATGTCACGTCTTGCATTTCATCAGACACTCGTTATCATACGTTACTCCATCATTGCCGCAAACAGGGTTAATATTAAAGGGACACGCGCACACCTTTGGGCATTCGCCTTGCGATTGTAGAGTGGCTGCCCTGAAGCGAATATGTAACAACATCTTGTAGAACGCTAGGATTTAAATTCAGAAAACATCGGCTCGAATGCAAGCCATAAAGCGTGTGAGGTGAATTATGCAAATATGCGTGCGACCACTCCGTCAAATCCTATGAATCTAGTTTTTCAGTTTTAAGTTACTAATATATCAGCAAACACTAAATGTTAATCGCTTAGCTTGGTCTGTTTCGTCTTCGCAATATGATACTGGATAGCCGAGAAAATAAATGTTTGAAAAAATGTTTAACGTCTAAACCTTTCCAAAATATAAACACTAATTGCAACTGCAATCAAATATACAAATTTTAAGCATTAGTATCTAGATTTCACAACAATCGAGTTTATGTAATAATTAAGATCATTTATGAATTAAGACAGCATTTGAACTTTGCCGATACATACTACCCAGCATGAAGTTGCAGTTTTTGATATAAAATGCATAATCAAATCAAGTTCCTTTTCCACTGATGAAACTTACTTGCATGTCATGATACACTCGTTGTCGTACGTTACGCCATCATCGCCGCATACTGGTGCAAGATTGAAGGGGCATGCGCACGGGCACTCTCCTCGTGATTGTAGGCTAACTCCCCTGTTTGACAATAAATTAATGCTTGAAGAAATTTAAATTTAAATCATAAGTTTGAATACATGCTCCCATATTTATGACCGGAATGCACCGCATATACCTTTATCCGGAAACGTTTAGTTGGAATTCCTGCCACGCTTAGTATATAACCCATATCATTGTTTCAAGAAAGTGAATGTTTTATTAAATTCCAAAATTATATGCACGTTATTCTTGTATATATTTGATTAAGGCCGAGGCAAGTGGGTGGCATTATTCTAGACCTACCTTGTTATCCGTGAAATAAGACTAAACATATGCACGTAGAAAATGTAAGCTCTTTGGCGTATGAAAGTGAAATCTTTAACAATTCATCACTGTCTAATTAGTGACATAAAATTAAAAACAAACAGTAATGCAATAATATCGGAAGCTCATGTTTGTAAAATATATGCGTTGAAGTACCGATTTAACAATATTTACCTCCCATCGACATATTTATATTGTGTTTTTAATTTATGTTGCATTATAAGTTTACATGGTCGATTTAAATATGATCGAGTTGGTATATGCATCAAACAATTACAATTAAAACCAAACTGTATAAGTAATTCCGAAAAACGCCAATTCATTAAAGACACAATATGTAGTTGACTAAAATCATTGAATGTGTCCAATAAATGCGACTCTTGTTTATTACTGAGATCACATACTTGCATGCCATGAGGCACTCGTTGTCATAGGTGTCACCATCAGCACCACAGACAGGGTCAATATTGAAGGGGCATGCACACACCTTCTCTGGGCACTCTCCGCGGTATTTACGACGAACGCCCCTAAACGTCAAGATACGAATAAAAGCAATTAACTATCACGTTCACGTTATTGGCGTCGCCCTGAAGGGCGGCGACTAGTATGTTATGCATTTTTTTTCGCTTATGGGAAGAGAAGTTATTTTACGGATCAATATAGAAATTTTTCTTTTAAGAATAACTTGCATAGTGGTGATTTTTTTGTGTTAATTAGTGTAAATAAGTACTGCATTTGTGCCTATTACATTTATTACAACATTTATTGCCAATTATGCAAAGCTAATTGTTTTAATTAATAACTGATCCACAACTGATCACAGGGGAAAGATCACAGGGACTGGAAAAATACCAAAACTTTCTGGTTTTGTATAAAAACAAATAATGTTTTGTTAAAAAACAAAACATAATCAAAATATATTTATTTTTTGGTTTTTCTAATTTGCTTATTTAGTGGAGAATCAATGTAGTACGATATTTGACGACCTATCGCGCAAACAAGTTTATTGGAAGGCGTAGTGGTACGAACACGTACAATGTATTCGTTTATTTATAGACATATAATAACGATCGCTATACACAACTTCACCAAATAGCAGTACATAAGTAAATGTCAGACGGAATAGCTCAATAGGGAGAGCGTTAGACTGAAGTTGTTTACGCAACAGTGATCTAAAGGCCCCCGGTTCAATACCGGGTTCCGGCACGAACGGAACAGTTCGGCGGCTGACAATTTTTTTCAGTCAGGTTAATAAATATAATAAAGCTTAATTTTATGTAGACATTTTTAAATCCATTCTACTACAATTGGACATTTTTATTAAAATTAAAATTAATGGATGTAACGTGGTGACAACGTTAATTTTTTTTTTTTACATCACTTAAATATCTTATAAAAAATGCACGTGTTTTTATATTAACAAATAAATGCGAACAGCACATCTATTATCCGTGTATTTTTATGGTTGTCTATCATAGGCCTATCCCTACCACATATAGAGCGCGAAGCGCGACAGGTATTATTGATTGTAACAATGAGTTGCGATAAAGGGAGCAGCCGCTTATCAAGGCAGAGCTGTTTCGCAACAACCCGTTTCCCTAGAGTCAAGCACTCCTCGGAGTTTTTTTTAAGAACCACATATAGAGCGCGAAGCGCGAAAAGTATGGGCCCTTTAGCATTAATCCATGTTAGAAGTCCAAAATTTTTATCCGATTGTTCCCAAACTTTCACAGGTTTTTTTATCAATGAGGACCATACCCAAACTCTATATGAGCAATATCGGACCATAAGTCCAGAATTATGTCTCTTTGAATTTAAAAGTTAAAGTGAAAAACTGCTTGGTTAGGTGATTAATTCAACAATTTTTATCAGATTCTTTCCAAACTTACAGTGTTTTCATATCAATGAGCATTTTTTTCCATTTCAAATGAGAAACATCGGGACAATAAGTAAAGACTTGTTTTCTATTAAATATGACAAAATAAACAATATCCACTTGTTTAAAAGATTTCACAACTTTTGTCTGAATCTTTCCAAACTTGTTAAGTGTTTATATATCAGTATTACTCGAACCCTATTGAAAATGATGAATATCGGAGCAATAAATATATTATGATCTTTTACTGAATTTCAAAGTATTGTGAAATGCAGCTTCTTTATACAATTTACAGTTTTCATTCATTTTTTTTTTAAACTTTTACAGTGTTTTCATATCAATGTGTACTCAACCCCTATCGTAAATGAGCAAAGTAAGTATAAATCCAGAATCGTCTCCCCTTGAAGTTGAGAAAAATATGAAATTACGCTTACAAGATGAAGCAGATTTTTCAAAACCTACACAGTTCTGTTCCATTAATGAAAACTGCACACGGATACCAGTTTAAAAAAGGAAACCAATGTAAATAAAATGAACTATGAAATATTTGGGAGTTACAACACAAAATCATAGAAAATGGTTATTTGGGGGTTATAACACAACATCATAAATAATGGTTATTTGGGGATTATAACACGAAATCATAGATAATGGTTATACCAGTATCTTTTTCTATTTTGTTTAAAATAATCGGCCAATATATTAATATTTACAGTAGAAAAAAGTCGTTCCATGTAACTTCATGAAGTGCCTTTTACACTGAAATTCCCGACGCCCTTTGATGCTTTGCATCAATACTTATCTTGTACAACTTTTAAACACAATATGCAACAATAATATCTAAGTCTGGTGGATGATGTTCCCTGTTGATGTTTGTATTTATGTGTTGATATATTTATTCAATTAATTACAAGTGTATAATAGGTAAACACGAACCCCATTTCATATTTAATAATAATAATAGTGTTGGGTATTCAACAGTATTTATTTTATCTTATCGTAAACTTTCTTTCAAAATACAAATCTCCATTTACGAAAAAATAGGACACCCAATAAAATTAAAAATGAAAATGAAAGGAATAAGTCTTTTCTTACGCGCATTTCAGTTTGCACATGTTTCCATAAGTGTTGCCATCACGGCCACAAACAGGGTCCCATTTCGCTGGGCAGACACACGCGTCTGTGCCTGGAAAATGGAAGGTGGAATGTGTAGCTCTTTGTTTTAAGTTTGATAATGACCACAGATAGTGTTGCCTTTTTCCAAACACATTTTCGATTTGAAGCATTTTCCTGTGTTCCTCAAGGATATAACATTTCCTGTGTCCCACATGTGTTTGATTGTCGCTAGTAAAAAAATGGCTGCGTATTTCTCAAAGTTTTTACGTTTTGGTAAATTGACAGAATTAAACACATTGTTTCATGTTCGCAGAGTGTTGTTGTAGTTATGCTATTTCTGAGACAACAGTAGTAATGAACATGCTCTAAAAAAGCCATCATATCCATCTGTTGACAATTTAAAAACCTGAAAGCGTTGCAACGCGAAACGATTCAATAATTCAGAGAGTTTAGTTGTTGTTGGTGTTATATTTTGTAATGCAACGAGGATTGCTTATATAAAGTATAAAATACATCACTCATTGTGTCAGCACGTACGGCCTAGTGGTCTAAGCGATATAGTTTTACTCAAGGGGTCAGTGTTTCGAGACCAGTTAATGGTTACTTTTTTCTTTCTTTAATTGTCATCTTGTTTTTATTGGAGCTTTTTTGATACAATGTTTACATTTATCACAATAAAGCATTTAATGACAAACTTCAATACATGCCACAATCTGTGCAAAAGGTCCCTTTAAAACGATTTTCTTGAAGAACATATTATTAATATGCTTTAACCGAACCAGAGGCTGGAATTTTCTTGGAACGGTTCAATCGACAGATTACTTTTTTAAGAGTTGTGTAAGTAAACCAAGTTCTGTAAAAAAAGTCATTTTTTTTGTTTAGTATGTATCAGTGTTTGAGCATGAAATATATTGTAAATATACTATGTTACGTGTACTCTAAATAAACCATAAACCATATTCGCGAGCAAATAAATTGCAAATGCATTTTTATACATTTTTGCATTTTAATTTGAATCACATTTTTATTTTTATCAACGGTTAGGTGTATCATCCTGTGTAAGCCAATAACTGGTTATACGACAACAACTTATTACTTGAACATTTTGTTTTAAATGTCTGTTGTATAAGTTCTACGTTGTTCAATGAACAACTTCCTTTTAATGGGTCGTTACAGATCCGATCTTGAATATGTGTTATGTTTATTATGTTGTTATATAAAATGACTTGTTTTGTATATGCCATTGGTTACTTGTCTTGGATGCAGAATGGCTGATGTAAATAATACTAATATACTTATTTTTCTCTCCAAATGTGTAAAGGAGTACTTTTTTTTCAATATTGTTTTCTCGAAGCATCAAGTTTTATACAATTACCGAAATACAAAGATCATAAATTATATATGTTAAGATTACGTTCTATAACTTATATATTGTTTTAAGGACTTTCGTGCAATCAATATAGCATTGCACTTAAAAATTAAAAGATTCATTGTTTTCATTGTAGAGATTTGATACTTAAGCATCAACCATGAATATCCCGCGGTTTCTGAAAACGATAACAACTGTACGGAAAAATATTGTATACAGTTAGTACATGCGATTTTAATGTCAACATGCTTAATCTTAAAGCAAAATATGAACATGCACAAGGCATGTAAACTAGTATACAGAAATATTGTAAAATGTTTCCATTAAGGAAATTTTCACTTAAATGAAAATCAAAACGACAAAGAACCGCAAATTAAACCTAAATATAGTTGGGACTTTCCAACAGTGGCCATGTATCGTGTACATACATTCAATGTTTACTTTACAAATGAAGACCGTGTTCGAAGCAAAATGTGTCATTGTGTCTTAGCGATATAACTTCTTCCGAATATCTTGTGTTATTTTCATTCGTCATTATGTCAATTGTTTGAACAAACAAATGGCAACATCGCATCATCTTACTTTTACGTAATATGTAAGAATATGTAATGGTCAAAGGTGAATAATAAAATTACTATTGTTATTCGTAAATCAAACTCGAGGAAACACTTACCTATAATTGCAACGACGACTACTAGCAGTGTTAACAGAGAATCCATAATTTTGTCTGAAACAAATTGTATATTTTACATTTTCAGTCTTAACGTTCTTACAACCATTCTCTGCAAAACATGTGAAAATGTGTTATTCTTCTCATTTAAAAGAAAATACTAATATGTTATAAACTATGCGTGAGATTGTTTGGTGATGGTCAATGTACACTTATTTTTATGAAGCTCACATTTCGCCGCATTGCATACATTTATAGTCGCTGCCATACATTTGCTTGCATTATACCGCGGTACGATTCCCTCTGCTGATTTCATCATGATACACAGTGCACTAGTTATATATATAAATATAAATGTCAATCAACTAATTAAGTAGGCGCATCTTCATTATGCTTTTCATTATAGTGTAATAATCTTAAACGTGGGCAATCTTCGGTATAGTTTTATTAATACACGGTCATTGTATAATTATAAAGTGTTAATACATATTTATATCATTTTTTAAATGTTTGCAATAGTTTATCATGTTTCTTAGTTTGACATTTCAGCTGTACTATTGACTTGACATAATCACACCAATCACTAAATATTTGTTAATTATCCAAAAAGGAAAGTGTGGCGTAGTTGAATGTCACACGCACTTAATCTATTTCGTATAAATAAGGCAAGCCTCTGAATAATTTCTTAGTATTTCTTTTATTTATTTATTTATTTTTTTTTTTTATTGATTTTCAACAAACATCTCTATTACAACATGAATACACATATGAAGCAACACAACATTTTGGTCTCTTACATATACTAAAGTATCATATGCATTGACTATGTCTGCACTTATACTTGTTATATGTATATACTAAGAGAAAAGACACACACTTTATTTGTTTAGGTATGAACATGGTATTGCTTAACATTGTTACCAGAAAAATATTGTTGAGACGATGCTATGTTATTTTCTAAAGAGTGAAAAGGAGAGGGGAAAAGCTAGATTTGATAATAAGAGAGTTTTAACATTGATTAATAATTTTAATATAAAAAATAATAAAGTGAAAAATAATTAAATATATATCATCCAAAAATCAAAAGGCCCGCGATATTTGACATATTTCACAAAATTTGACACAAATAAAGAGACATTTAGCGGTTTAAAAAGAAAGATTAAACAGAAAAATCCTAAAGTGTCGGGGACGTAGGCAAGATTCTTAATGAGTTATTTCAAAGTTGTGCCATTTTTTATTATGTTGATCAATTTTGCCTTTTTCGATGGCAATTTCGAAGGCAATTTGCTTTTCTAATATAATTTTCATTCTTAGAGCATTGTTGAAGGTCTCAATATTTGGCTTTTCGGCTTTTGATTTGGTATTGAATATGTAAGATTTCATAAGGATAATTATAAAGTTAATCACTTGATTATGAGTGCCTCCTTTTTTAGTTCCAAAAATAATATCAATTACATTCAGTTCTATGTGTTATTGTTTTCTATTTAAATACTTTCTAACACCAATTCTAAAATTATAGTTATAAATCTCAATGTTTCATTCCAATCTAACCGCAGAGTGCCGTTTCTACACAAAACATCTCGTTTTATATCGAAATACACATACACATTAAATAATAATATGCCTTATAACATATATGATTGGTCAAAGCGTTCTACTGAATACTTTTTATTTCTGACTGGCATGGTCAAAGAATATCCTTACTACTTGTTAATTGCTGATTGGCTGACCGCTAAAGTATTGTTCCAAATGACTATCCCCGGAAATGGTGTGACCAAAGTATTCACGCGTTTACCCATTTACCGGATATTCATCAAAGACATCTGGTTAGACTCGCGTGACCATTTCCGTGGATGTTTTTGATTGCTAATCCAGATTTCACTTCTGTTGATAATAAGATAAATATTATTGTAACCATTGTACATAGTTCAACGGACATAATAGATAATTTAATAAGAATAGAATTCCCGCGGCAGTACTTTTGACCAATTTATCAACTTGGACATCTTGTTAAATATATATCGTTGAATACATATTTATTCGTCCAGAGTATTTCACATTTTACCTTTCATATTGTTGATTAAGTCTCCTTTAACAATGAATGTAAAGGTACGTCTGATTTATGCTAGCGAGAAATCTTAATTAAAGTTATATTTTATGTATACTCTTATATTATTTATTATTATTCTATACTCATGGTAAATACAAAGATATATTATTAAATTTCCAAACTTCACTTATGTTATAATAGTTTCCAACATTCAAATATTTTCTTTATAGAACTATTATTATCATGATATAAGATGTATCAATATTTAAAAAAGTTATTCTATTTATACATATTAAATAAATGTAAATGTAAATAGACTTTTAACATTGTATTACATTATTGAAATATCTATTTAATTACTGAAATTATATGATTTTGTTATTTTATTAAAAACATCTCTTGATAATTGCCGAACTACATTTATGATAATTAAATTTAACTTATAAATTCCTATCACATTATTTATATTATCTGTAATTAAATTTCTATCACATGGGTATATTATATAACATTATATTAATGGTATATGGATAAAGAGTATTTTCTGATGTAACTAAATTTGTAACATTATATTTATGTTATATGGTTACATATATTTATAGTATTTTCTTACATCATTACGGGGCTGTTATGTAACAAAAGGGAATAAATATATATTTGTAGTTTTTTAATTTAGGTAGTACAAGTTTTTCAAATAAATATATTTACTATACATTTTACCTTTGCAATTATGTATCTCGTACATGTATTTATTACAAAATAAAACATATTTTAAATAACTCGGCAAAGGGAAGCATCTTATTTGGACGTTTACATGGTGCCAACGGGTATTGCAAGGCGTTGAAATGTCGCCTTTGAACAATGGATAAGTAAAAACCGTGACATACCATAAGCAGCGGTCCAAAACAAATACTAGATCACATATTCAATACTGTATCTGCGTTAAAATTTCTTATTGTAGGATCAATTTGGTAAACACACAGTCATTAATCATATGAAATTATTCCGGTGGTATATCCCTGCTTGCAGTTGAAAACGTTGTATATACAATCTGCAGAGCTATATGGAAATAACCGCCAATTAGTTCATTTAAAAACAAAATAGTACCATAAATGGTTTTAAATTAATAAAACTATCCTAAAACGACCGTCATACCCCAGTTGAATATGATTTAAACGTTTGTTTGTAAATTGTTATGGGAAATGACATAAAAATACGTATTTACGAAGCAATATGCTCTACGTTTCAACATATCGTAACCATGTTTATTTACTTGCTTTCGGAAAAAATATATACTGTCTGTAAGCTACATTCAAAATCAAATAAAAGAAAACCACGAATAAAAATCACACACATAGACTTACACGTTCAAATGATTCCTACGCTGCCTTGCCCGTCGACTAGGTCAGCGTCACTTATATATTCGTTATTAACATGTGTTGGTAACATGTGTTGTTTTGGTCCACTTTAACACCTAACACCTCTGTCAAACTAAGCTGTGACCGACATATTTGACATGCAATTAATAGTTTACGGTTTGTGGACACCATCATGAATTTATGCCACTTTTTTAGGTTATGGTCTCAAGGCAAAAACGGCATGGTTATCGTCTATCGTCTCCCTTGGGCGTGTTTCTAACGGACGTCAGTTTATTTGACACGGTGCGCGTCATTTGACCTAAGGTTGTTTTTAATTTATAATTAATAGATACTTGAAGCCATGCAAAACATTGTAATTTCAGGCCAAAAATAACAAAGGTGCTGTAAAATATTTCACGGCACGATTTGTATAACCGAAATTGTTATACTAAGTATTTCATAAGTACAGTGAGAAAATAAAACAATATTTCACATTACAGAAATTGAGACTAATGTTTACGGATTATCAATTTTATACGAACTGTTGAATGACCTGGCGCTTATGATTGCTGGACATCAGTTCCAAAACCGCATAAATAACGAAGCAATTCATTTACAAAAGTAAAACTATATTTTATTTTATACCTGTTTAATGTTTTTAACAAAATACAGGTTGTATCAATCGTTGAAATAAAAAATCCCGTATTACGCCACTCGCTGTTCCCAATTCCGTATTACCATGCTAGCCGGACTACTTCGATCCATTTAATGACGTCACATTTCGCGCACCGAAAATAGAAAAAAAGTATATTATGAAATATAATTATTACGTAGTACATCGTGTGACGTCATTTCTGTGACGAAACACAATAATTTTATCTAAACTCTATGGGATTTAAGGACCTGTCGGACGTGATGTTTTTTAACAGTAAACTATTTGTTAAAAACATCGAACGAATTCAAAACGTATTTTGGAGTGTGTGTTTATCATGCATAAATGTATATTTCGATAGGAATACAATAAAATAGTGTGGTTTAAACTAAGTTTCGATAAAGACATGAAAGATAGAAGTGGAAGTGCATATTGTTTAAACGTTTTTGCTATAAATATCGGATTAAAGTTGTGAACTAAATATTGGATTGACGATGGCATTAAGGTAAGCGTATCGGAAACCTATGTTTTCCCGGTTCGAATGTTTACACGTTAATTTACATAAACTGTATTCATACGCGTCTTAAATAAACTATGGCGTACCGTTTTAGTCATTGTTTTGTCAGTTTTGTTAAAGTAAAAAATACAATTGTTAACTGTTTTCGTTTGTTGTTGAATATAATAAAAGGAATATTACGCTAGTCAATTGTTCCAAGAGTTTGTATCACTCTCGTGGCTTGTGCTATTTCGCATCACACGAGAGGCGATACGTCATCACACAAGCCACGAGAGAGATACAAACTCTTGGAACAATTGACTAGCGTAATATTCCGTATGTATTATTTGATTCATAATGCATATCAGGGATGGTTTGATAGTATGAACAGTATTCACAAGCATACCCGACAGGCAGCAGGGCAATCACATTTATTAAATTGATAGAAAACCGAGTCGGTGATATGGGATGGGATCATGTATTTATAACTATTTGTTTTGTTCATATATTGTGAATATACTCAACTAAAAATATGTATGTGTTGAGTTTGAACTCTAAAGTTTCAAACAGCTTTAATAAATGCGAAAATTGGTATGGTAAATGATTTTATCGACATTTGCTAAATATACATATGGTATATTGTTTAATATGCAAGTTTTTTTAAAAAGAGTGAGATGATGCTATGCATGCATGTATTGCCGAGAAGAGTGTATATGAGTTTGGGTAGAAACAGGTTGAATATTTGTCAAAAATTAACAACACTGTGTGCAGCATGGTTCAAAAGAGGGGATAGGCATGTTGAAGCGAGCAAAATAGGTATTGAGTCAAATAAAGGTTAAGGTTGTAAATCAAATATATGAGTCCAGCAACTTAAGCGTAAATGCACGTAACTTTGTCAATCCTGTATAAGTAGTGTAATACTATCGCACAAGGTAAAACACTAGGTCGAGGTCACAATTCAAGATCATAAATATGAACCTTCATTTCGCACTCGATAGACAATACTCAATTTTGTGCATTCTGCTAGTTGATATATGTATTTATGTGTACCTGTTCAATTAGCATATGGGAAGGATGCTTGATATATGTTCTTCGTCTTTCCGGTATATTCATATAAAAGCTGAGGCTAAATTGTTAACGTTCACCAAAATGGTACATCTTAATAAACGAACATATTGAATATGATTGACTGTAATCTGTAAATAGTGTTATAGTGGTTAATAATTCTATTTTTTGTGGACTCAAATTTTGTTTCACCACATTGGAATAACTTATTTATTGCTTAATATGAAACATGTCATTTTAATAGTTTATTTAGTTTAATATGTTTTAATATTCCGTTAAAAATTAACAAGATGTATATTAAACTAAATGCAAAAACGTAACTGGTAACTATTCGTTCTATGTAAGTCCTTTATATAGTTAATAGTCACGTGGTACATGTTCCCTCGAATTAAAGTAACTCCGACGGCTCTGGCGACTCCGACGGCTCTGGCGGCTCCGACGGCTCATATTGCCCGTTGAACAGCACCGCCTTATCGTCAGGAATATTGTACACACACATATATATAACGGAGTCGCTTTAACATTTGATTTACTCGCGTACTTAGCGACAGTTATATTATTTCAAGATCATTTTTATAAATATACTTTGATTATTTTGTCTAAGAGAATAAAGCGATGAACATATTTTTCCTCTCGGTTAGAGACTCGAAAAGCAGCGATGTATATAAAACTTGATCATTTTCTATGTTTCTATTATTTGATTGCTGAGTTAATTGCTGCCATCGTCATCGATTAAAGCAATCAGCATTAAGGCATTGATAAAAAAAATATGTAAACATTCACGCATATCGTCTGTACTGTTCTGACTTTCTTACTTTTCTGTTTAAACACAGGTGAACCAATTTAAATAAATAATATGTTTGTATTATGGACTCGCGCGATTATATTGGTGCAATGTTGAATTAATGTATAACGTGTATGCATATACACGTTTTTAGTAGGTATATATATCTTTCATGTAATAGAGTCAATGTGATTGATGTTTGTATCCTTCTATAGCTATATATGTCTACGAGTATTAATGCATTAAACAACTAGCATATTAAAGTGTCTATGTAATAAAAACTTATCTGTTTAACCATTGGTTATAAAATAAAACCATTACCCATTAAAATATGATAATAATTTGTGTTTTTTTAACATAAATTTTGAAAAAAATCTTAATGTATGTATGACCTACAATACTTGTGTCTAAACATGTAACATATTGACAAAAGCTTTTCACTTGAAGCAATATAGTATCAAGTAAACGCCAAAAGGCTTTGTTACCATACAAACCAAACAAAGCTGTTACCATTTAGTTGACACAAGTCAATATTGTATACGCAAATTACACGTATTAAAGTCTCCTACGGCATGGCCGCGATGACAAATTAATCACGAATCACAACCAGCTAACATGTGACCCTTTGTATTGCTCAAACAAAACTAGTACAAAGTAATTATCAATATTAACCGTGTGTTTGTGTGTTGGGTGTTTCGCAGATTGCGATAGTATTTCAGTCATATCAGTAGAGAACAGACAATAACAAAAATAAGGCAATCATAAATACACATGCGACAAAATAACAACAATAATGTGTTTATGCATTTGGAAAAAAATATGATTTTTGAGAGAATGTAATATATAAAAAAAGACTCTAAATTTTATTAAAAAAATTAAATGAATGTTATAAATCCTTAATATACTGAAAAAAATATATTGTGCAGTGAGCAATTATATATACACATATCAATTCGGGGCGAAATATAATCTCTCACAGAGCTATACATGTAAAGGTCTAAGTGTAAAAGCTTTCATACAGAAATTAACTAGACGTTACAATATTTATCACATGCTATACCCTGTTTCCTTATGTAATACAACCATTACATAATTGTGTATATTGCACATGTGTAACACAACATTTTAAAGAGTTTTCGTTTATTGACTAATCGCAGTTTGTTATTTTGTTGAAATGACGTTGCAACGTCAAATGACGTCACGAAATGTAAACAACATTCGGGATTTATCATTATGTTTGCGTAAATATTTATTTAATTTGCTCATTTAAAAGCATGTGATAAAACAGATCTGACACTCGTTGTCATATCATACCAGATTTTATTGAACGAGTTTTCAGGAATGTTGTTAGTAAGCGAGCCTTTGGCGAGCTTACTAACGAATTTCCTGGACTCGTTTACTAAAATATGGTATGATATGTTAACTCGTGCCAGATCCTATATAGATGTTCTTGTTTTATTCAGCAATTGTAAAACATTAAACATACTTGGTCTTCTTTTCTAAACATCAGGTATAAGAGTATTTCTTATACTAACATATGTTATCAACTGTGTCTTTCTATCATGGGAAAGTTTGTAATATTTATGCAACCTTTCCGTTCTGTTGATTTAAGTCTAATACTTGTCCATTAATAGCGACTTTCGCATAGGTTTACTTTCGCTATTCGATACTGTCTTGCTTATCTTAAATTCTTATGATAGAAATTTACCTACTTTGTTACATATTTATAAAACAACATGTTAACATATTGACATATATACAGCTCAATAATAGTGCTATTGGTTATGTTGGAATGTGAAAAATGTATCATTTACTGTTTTGTATGTGATTAATTTTAACAATATGTTTTATCATACATCGCCTAAAACTGTTGTATTGATCTTTGTCATGTTTGGCTTTACAGAAGACGCGTTATAACGTTGATAAAGTATCCGTTTTTGTTATTCTCATAGATGTCGAGGTAAACATAATGTAATTGAATCTTTGTTAAAACCATTACATTTAGAGTAGCAACTATTTAAGAATACGTTAAATATGCGACGTAATAACCTAATCTAATCAATATTGAACAAATAAATGAACAAATACTTAATCATATAGAAATCAGTTATGTAGAATATGATTATTATTGTATAACTAAGAAGACATTATTATCCTAAAGACATTTACAAAATATTAAATCATGCATAAATTAGGTTAATAAAACGGCATTGTTATTATAATTTACATGCGACGTAGTAGCCTAAATCCAGTTAACATTTGAGAGGGCCAGCTATTTACAAACATAAAATGTCATAGTGTGGCCAGCTTATTTGCAAGTTATGTATTAATTTACCAAGCCTTCCACCATGTACTGACAACTGGTGGGCCAGTTATGTATAACTTTACCCAGCTATCTTCCCCATGTTATCTATTGCTAAGGTGGCCTTTTCCTGATATTACATATTACTGTCTGTTTAACTGCTATATAAGGTGTCACTTGGTTGGTAGCGAGATAGTATCACGCACACAGGCTAGAATGTAGTTTAAACGATTTCTTGCTGTTTTTGGCGAGGCCCCGTTTAGGGGTTCGCTTGTATCTTGTGGATTAATTATTGGATTTGGACATGGACACTGGAAAGTGTTTAAATAAATTTATTGAGAAAAATAAAATAGAAACTGTTATTTATGGGTTGACGTCATTGTTCAGATCGAATAACGCTACACATAATACCAAGTCATTTTAATCATTAAAGTTCTAATCCACATTAAATAATTAAATATACGTCAAAAAGGCATGATTTATTGTGAAAGTAACTGCTGCGTATCTCATAGAAACGAAATTATTGTGCAGGAAACGCTTTAATGGTGTTATTTGAATTACTGTATGGAACATACACAAACACGAATTATTGTCAAGTTTTCTTTTGCATCACAAGGTCGCCGGCCATGAGAATGTTCAGTGTTGAATAAGGGCTTATATGATTCAGATAAAAGAGCGGGTTTATTCGACAACATAATTATAAGAGTTTTTTGCATCTAATCGTTTACATGAACTGTTAAGGTACTTTGTAGCGATAATACATTTTATTAAATAAATTGATCTATACACAGAAGGCGCGTCTATATTGTACCAACATTGATCAATATACTCTGCAGGATATAGTTCACCAAAATGGATCAATACACTAAATGCGCAAGATTGATAAATAAAATAGTGTGCGAACTACAGTTAAACAACATTGATCAATGCACAATTTAAAACTCTATAGTATTTATCCTCGTTGGTATTTTACCAGCGTTGTGTCACGTATTCTCTTCCAAATGTCCTTTCTCTGGCCTGGGTTTTTTTTCCAGCAACGAGAACCAGTTGTGTGACTTTGGGAACTTCACACGATGATGTCCCCATGCTTTATATGTTCGTGAATTTCCGTCATCAATGTGTGTAAGGTGGTGGACAGCGTTGTGTTGAAGCGTATACTTTTCATTAGCTTTGTGATGAAACTTAAGTATTTATAATGATGTCAACAAATCCTTATAATCCCCCTTCATTAGTATTTAATATCGCCATGACAAAATAGCAGGGCGTATTAGGTTTACAACTCTTTGATTTGACATGATATTCGACATTATATGTACATAATATGTATCACTATGAATTAATAGACACAATGTTTACAATTATGCTATTACATGCACTGTTAGAATGACAGGTTAAATAATAGGACTGATTATTTCTAAAAAGTTTTTTTTAAATCAAAATCGTCATAAATTATTATTTACTTTAATTCATTTAGTGGTGGTACAAACCTTTATATGTATACATTTATGTTATAAGTACTTCCTTCTTACATTTTACTATACGTTATACAAATGTAGAAAGGGTTGTCTCAATAACGCTTTTTACATACATATTGTATGCAATAGGCATCATTCAGCAAAGCGTTACAAACTTCAATATCAAAATCTATTCAGCCGAGCGTACCATGCTTAAATGGAATAATGTATACTCTGTGTAACCTCTATATAAAGGATACAGGTGACATCTATAACAGACTTTCGATGTGCAATATAAGAGTGGTTTTATCTTACACGCGCCAGAACACACTGAATCACTACTTGAACAAGTATAACCACACAGTTGCTATATACACAGTTTAAACATGTGAAATCAGACTCATTCATAAACGTGTGTAAGAAAACTTTCGTATTAATATATGGATTCCTTATTTTGTATTCTTAAAATAAATAACCATGTAAACATTAATCAAATATTTACGCCTTGTTTTTACATGTATTTGTAGTTTAGTATTTTGGAGATTCTCATTAAAAAAATAATGACACATAGCGAGACACAAACTAGCGGTCAAGATCCAGCTCATCTATAATATTGTTGAGAGTTCATGAGGCTGTATTTTAGTATAATAATGACAAACATATGTCTTAAATATAAAAGAAAAATACACACATACATATTTGCAACTAGTAACTAGTGTGTAAACCTATTCCATAAGTAAATACAATATTAACGACTGATTTGTGTTTTACCAATACACTGATACTTCCAAACACGGAATAGGTGGTTTAATTTGGCATGTGCTTCTATTTTTAATATACCTTTGCTTGTGTTTATCTGACATATCTGGTAGTTTATGACAAAGCGTTTATTTATGGAACATCTGGTGTCATATAAAATGCTGTAATATTAAATTTAAATCAGGGAATGTCGCTAGCAAAGCTTGGAGCGTGTGAAAGAATTGTTGACGTGTTAGTTTGTTTAATGCTTAATATGTGTGTACTAGTTTATGAATGTTGGTCCTTCATGTAATGTTTAACATATTACACTATCACTGATACGCTACACATTTGCGAATTTATAAAACACAAATTGTTTTAACGACCAGAAACGGTGTATGTGATTAACATCACGTATTTATATAACATAGTATGCCAATTATGACCGTAATTTTCTGCGGAATGTTAATCCTATATTAATGTTTGATTACAAAGCTTCGTTTGGTAACTGATTATGATTATGGTATAAAAGTGTGCAGTATTTGTTTACGTGTTTTTGCGTTACTACTAATTGGCACATAGCATCTAATTGCGCTAACATATTATCATCATCCGTAATTGGTTTGCAACAAAAGCAATACAAATGTGTATTTATACAAGTAATTTTTAAAACGGTATAACTTAAAGTGGCATTCACGCTTGAAAACCAAGATATAATCCAATCAGTTGTGCGTGGTGTTCGCTTAGACTTGAATCTGTCGCCATTTAACGTTTCAACATAATATTTACGAAAAGATAATAGTTCCTCAATCACCGAACATATAGTTTGGTTCGCTTAATACGCAGTTGCGATTCTAATATGTATATCGAATATGTGTGAAGACATGATTAAGTCGGGCGTTTAACATGAACATTATGTTAGAAGTCAACAAAATAAAGCACGTGTCTTGTTTTCTCTGGCATGCTTATTTACTGACCAGTCATTGCTGTTATGTACATGAAGAAATATCACGTTGAGCAGACACAATCAGATGCTAAGCTTAATTTTCTTGCAACAGAAACACATACTGTGCGTATTACGTAAATATTTAGGATCGCATACACATAACTTTTGCAAGTTGCATAATTTATAATATGTTGACATAATTAGCTATTTGGATTGTTGAGGTTTTAATAAAGCTACCATGACAACATGTGAACACTAGGAAACGTGCCAGAACATAGTAGAATACGTAATGCATTCGCACATTTATTAATGCAAGTGTTCAAAAGCATGTGTACACGAAGTTGTACTGACACAGACTGAAAATATACACTGAAATATATGCGATGCAATAAACTTTAACATATTGAGGTTAATAGATGTATACTTTATAGTCCTGCATCAGCTGATTACACATTGCGTGTCTCTAAAGTTTGTAAATATGTTCGTACAAAACGTTTACTCTACATTTACTCTATTTGAAGCAAACCCTTTCCAACGACGCAACAAATTGATGTCATTCGTGTTGTTCAAGAAGCGGTTTCCTATTAAATTGGCGTCATTTCTATCTTAAGAACTGATCCTAACTAGTGATCAAACGGAATGTGCTTGTTATCATACGTTTTTAGCTAAGAACTTTTATCAAGGACCAGTTTTTTCATGCTGTGTTACGTTTACCCTTCAATAGAATTCGCAATAGCAGTGCTTTTAGAGCCACTATTTCCTGTTGAAGGATTGGAACAAAAAAGCCAATGTTGAACCACAATTTTATTGCATCAAATATAATTGATACTTCATGCATGGATGTCGATTCTAGCAGACACCATAATGATCCAGTTTAATGTCACTAAAAAGAATAACATATTATATATATAGCAATTATATTTGTGATTGATATTAACCACTCGAAAATTAAACGAGTAGATATATTGTATCAGAGCTCATGGAATGACACTATATATTGTTATTAATGAATTTTACAATGTAACGTAACTCGTTAAGAGATATTAATACGTGCATATGTATGGTTAAACATGGTTAAACAGCATAACCAAAAGCGGCAGAGCTTCATAAACGTTCATTAAACATATTTGCCATATACAATACTTACTGGCAATCCATAAAGCATCTGTTTCTGTATGTTGTACCATCCAGTCCACACACAGGGATGATTGGCAGGTCGCACATACAAGTCGTTGATCCAGCATGCGCACCTTGATATCACGCAAAAAATATGTATACAATAACACAAGTGCTTTATTGATGAATGCAATTTACGATATAACTAATATAGAATTTGTATTAATTGATATAAAGTTCTAGTTATTATCCAATAACAAAGGTATTTCATGTAGCATTCATAAACTCAGCGACATGAACGTACGCACATACAAATGATTACATTTATAATTCGGTTTACCCATATTCTTATGCATCATCTAACATATATTTTCTGGATTGATGAAAACAAAACGGATGTTGCATTATTCACGATAATCTTGTTATAGTAATCGAGCAATGCATGTCGCAATTGTTCAATGCTATTTCAATACGCCAATCTCGATGTAAATAAGAGTGACTGGTTCTTAGATATCTCTTTCGTTGCGCTCGTTTCTCATCCTTTCGTCATTTTAATGCACATGCTGATAATCGATTGCACGTTCGTTTTTGTACAATTTTGAGTATTACTTGTTTAACAGCAAATAATATCTCCGCATGACGAAAATCCAAATATATAAATCAAAAACACTATCTTCCATTAAATAATCAGTCACAAATCATAGCACCTTTCAGATCGCGGAAAATGACGCATGCAAGTGCATTTGTTACCGATAAACTAACAGTTAGGCACATTTTCGAGACATCATGCCGTTAGTACTTATACATTCACATGCAAGCAAACCATCTTAGTCAAGACATTGCATAGATACTTTTAACATCCCTTTCACGGACGAAACTGTCACACATTTCAACATTTCCAACAAAACCGTCTCACAAATATATCCGTGTATGACTTACAAAACAGTTTATTCGATTTTAAATCGGCGCTCTCCGTGTATATAAAGCATCATAAGAAACAATTACAAAGTAAGATCTTTTAATAGACAAAAAACCATAGTAGTATCACCAAAACAACTTACTGAAAACGATGGTGCTCAGGATTAGACCAATTGTTATAATTGTTCGGAGCATTCTGCTGAAAAAAAAGCAAAATACCATTAAATGTTGACTGAAAAACATGTGAAACCGATATTTAATCCTGGTTTGATAAGCATACGCAAATACATATTAATTTTAATTCCTTCATATGTTATTCTATGTACTTATTACAATTGTATATATTATTATAAATTATTAATCAATTAGCAAAAATAACATACCTGTGTTATATCCGTTTTCATAAATGAAAGCTAATGTCGCGGGGTACTATTTTTATAGCTGGTGGATTGTAGCAGCTGTTTGTGAAAAACATGTCAGCAATTAACAATTTTTCTTGAGGGGTATTTTCACTCATTTATAAATGTCAATGCTTTCATTTTTGGATAATTTATTGTATAACATTCCACATACAAACACTAAGTGCTGCTGGTCTAAATAATATATAAACCTTTACCACGTGTTTGTGTCACAGACACGTTTGTCAGACGGTAACATTTTGCGTTACATTTTCGTAAAACAAATAAAAAAAACTGTTCAAGTAAACTTAATTAAGTCATGAAGCATATAATAAACATCGTATTCACTGAAAGCAAATCTTATCGCACCATTTACAAATCTATTGATAATATAATTAATTAACAAAGACACGTATACAACCAATATACTGTCAGGTTTGATAAGTCGTTATTTTTCGTGTTATTCTGTTATCAATGTACACATCAATATTAACAATTATCAACACTTCAGTCATGCCTTACCAAGATAAATATTCAAGCATATGGTGGGAAAATAAAATAAGACAAAATCAAAATGAATAATATATGTCGAATATTATTGAATAAGTAAGATTTTAACACATTAATTAACTTTTTTTAAATTTATGTATTTAAGTTACACTGTGTTTATGTTCACAATTGCATATATTTCATTGACAGACACGTTGAAATCATAGTTATGTAAAACAAATCATGTAGGCATAAACAATTTGTGGCTCTGAACAAAAGTGTAAATAAAGTATATATGCTTTTTGAAAAAAAAATTACATACTCAATGTGTTGTAAATCTTTATGATTTTTATTGAATTTGTAAATAAAGTCACGGTCGTGTTTTCACTAAAGTTGCTTGAATGCAAATTCGTGAACATGTTCATGCTTATTACGGTAATATTGCATCCCCATGCATTCGAAGTTTGAACGTTATAATAAACCTCCCTGATGTGTAATTATATTTTCTAAATTGTTATAATAGCAACACGTTTTTAAACTATTCGTAAATTGACATGGTAATCAGTGTAAGTCCATAAACCTTTCCACAATACTATAAAGCAGATAATCGTTTTATTACAAATATTATTTATAGGTTAAGTACACTGATTGGACAACAACCGATATACTAAGCACATTAGCGGGCGCAATCACTGACCCGGAGGAACAGAGATGTATGTTTAATTCTCGTGAAAGTCGGACGTGATTTGAGTTTAAGCGACATGGAATATGAATGAGACATTGATGTGAGGCGCCAATTATACGTATCGAATTATATTGCCTTGTAAGAGCTTAAATAATATATGCAATATTAATGTGCTTAGAAATAATAATGGTTCATACACTTTTACATGCAATTGGACTTATTGTTATTAGATATCATCTTGCAATCCCTGTTAAATCAGTTTTCAGAAGGCCCTTGACAACGGTCGTCAAAATTTAACACAATACATGTATTACAATGTCAGCTTCATCCGCCTGTTAACATCAGGACCATACCCTAATCATTTGACTAAATAAGGTCAGGATAATGTAATGTGTTGTCGCAGTTATAATAATTCCCTTAACGACTATGATTCGTGTATGGAATTGCATGCAGTGTTTCTCAGATGTTGCTAACACACTGATTGATGAGAACGTGATATCAGAGTGGAAAGTAACCGGGGCATGTTTATGTATAGAAATATATTGTTTGTCTTTCGTCGTCGGCAAGATAAGCAGATGTTACGAAAGCTTTCTCGGGAATAGTAGTTCATGTATTTAATTAACGTTTCAATCATTGTAAGTATATGTGATTTTAAATAACATTTAAATGAATAGGACACAAATTGGTATTACATTTGATTATGGTTAAAAGGCTCGCGATGTCACCAGAGATGTTGCATAGAGTGGTAATAATCTGCATAGAATACTAGAGGAAATGCATACGTTCTTAGCCATGCGAACTAGTGATATCGGGCTCGACCCCAGTTTTGAAGTCGTCAAAAACAGCCCAAGAACCTATGTTTTATAAGTAAACGGAAGTAGTAGTGTGGTGATTTTGATATAAACGACTAAATCAAACTCAAACTAACATTATTTTAACACAAACCACTTGACTTATATTTTAAGGATTTGTGCTTATTAAACTGATATACTGTCTATATTTGATTTGCTCAAGGTGAAAGTATGTGTATTTATACCTATACTTGTACCGTTGCTATAATCTTGTTCATGTAATTTTCAGTTCCTGGTTGACGATAGATGGCGGTTTATTTTGGGCATTTTATGGACAAATCATTGTAGTCGTCGTTTTACGTTATAGCATGTATATGTGTAACATATAAATTTAATAGTTTACTGTATTGAAGTATAAACTGTAAAGTATGCCAGGTCAGCTTATAAAAGAACTTTATGATAGCAAATATTTTGGTTGGCAACACATGGCTTATTGGCGTATTTAAATTCAATTCTATTCTTCACACTGAACTCACTGACAAGAACTGCTGCATTTTATTTTCTCATTTTGATATACCTCGATTGAACATGAAATCAGTCTAAATGAATGTAGGTTCTGTATTTGTGTAAAAGTAGGTCAACGTTTAAAAAGAAATCGGATTAAATTAACGCTAAACCTGATTCAACACATTTTGCTTTTAAGTATTGTATGATATTACGTCGATACCATTTCAATAGGTGTCAAATATTACATGACCTTAATGGATTAAAGCATTAATAAATAAAGTGAAGTATCGCTTTACGGGAATGAACAATGATGTTCGTGTTAATTATTTTTAATATCGCACTGCAATGCAAGCTCGCGAAAGCAATATACATTTACGGAATGAAATCACTGGGTAATCAACAATGAAGCCCTGGCGCATTTCATGGAATTGTAAGCTTTTGAATTTCGTTCATAATTGCATTACCGCAACAAAATTATGTTCAATACTTTTATAATTTCAAAAATTCGCCTTTATAAGCAGTATAAATTATACTCAACTACTTTGCGCTCAGTTTGGGCAATTGTGTTATTGTAAATTCACGGAATGAAAATGTGAAATAAGTCGAAATCAACGTTCTCGAATCGTGATGAAAATAATGACTTATTATTAAATTATTACATAGTGAATGCGTAGCATACGGTAATGATTAGAGAGTTTCACAAGTTTTAACACAGTTTGATTCGATATTTTTATTTCGATAAATGTTGAAATGAATCCAGGGTGGCCATCTGTCATCGTCCCTTATAGGTTCCAAAGGCGCCGCAGAGAGTTAAAATAAATTTGAAATTCCCTCTGGGAAAAAAATAGAATTAATGCATAAAGGCTTATCAATGACGATACTTTAAGCTTAAGTTTATCGTTCATTTTTAGTCAGTATCTTCTTATCAAAAACCGATTTAAGGCGGAAGGGGGGTCAAACCTGATTTTCGTGGGTTAAGCTAATATGTAACGACACTTACACATAGATTAAACCCCGTTATCCCAGAGCGAGGCTCGTTAATATGAATCCATTACATGATCCACGCCGTAAGATGCTTAACTTGACAACGGACAAGTACTACTTATACATGCATAATGTCCTGAAAGTCACATCAGATTGCTAAAAAATTAATAAACTAACCTAAATGATTTTTTGCTTTCCATGAGGTAACTGTTTGCGTAAGTCAGTCCGTCACTGCCGCAAACGTAGGACATGTTCATGGGGCAGATTTAGTCAGTCTTACGACAGGCGCCATCATGCTTCTTCGCTTTCGATCTGGAAACCATACATATGGTCACGCCATTATACGTGTATGATATTGTCTTTGTCTAAAGAGTAAGTGTATAACTATTTTTAAATCGACTTTTATCGATACAACTCCATACCTTGTCCAGATCGCTTACTCATGAGACGAAGCCAGTTTCGGCATGATCTGAACAGTATTTTAGCAGACAACAATATTTGTAACAATTTTATGTTGCATATTTATAATCAAAGCTGTTGTTTCTTTGTTGTTGTTTTTTTAAAGAATTCACATTACGCAAAACAGTTTTTACCAAGTCACTGTAGCGCTTTGATTTCATACTCATTTAAGATTTTGTCGGTAAAACGTTATATTCATCCTATTATTCCCAAGAGCATAAGTAAATTACATATAAATCTAACAATTATAAGCAGTATGCACAATTTATTGCATCCAATTACCCACTAAATATTGCAAACATAAAATAAATTTGATTTTTTTAATCAGGAATTTAATGTTAACAGTAAATTAAATGGTGATTTTCGGCTTTCATGTTACAAAACAATGTTCATGCATTATTTTGAAGTGCAGTGGATATTAAATTGCAAAATAAGAATAAACAGAAAGTTAAATGTCCGACATACGTTCATCAATTCATGTCGGAACCATGCTGCAGGATAAAGCATTTGGTGTATACAGACCACTTTGCAATGGCAACACTCAAGGGCATTACGACACTTCCACGAAATACCCACGTGTTGTTTAAGTGATTAGAATAATCATGGCACAGTAATATTTAATAATTGTGAAGTTTATCGTTGACAATGCCGGAACTACACACTGGGCGCCAGTCTATTGTATAGATTTACGCATCAGTCATGGCGCTTGCAATCATAGTGCCACAATCACTATTGCCTTCTTATTTTGTTTACACACTCCTGAAAATCTCATAATGTTATATAGTCACCAAAAAAATATAAGATTTATATTAAATCGAGAAAAAATACAAATCATAACTTGATACAGTTACGCGCAAAGGTAAAATATTTTTGCCAGAAAGAGCCATACCTCCGGTAATTTCGACTGAAAAAAAAATTAAAAATGAGGATGTTTCAGCTCACATTCCGCTTAATTTGTTTGTTTCATAAGCCCCAGCAGCAATTTTTATTGATTAATTTTTAAGTAAAGTAATCACTGTTTTCCTCAAATGACGACGTTTCCTTGATTGTTATAAACATGATCAAGCCAGCAAAATAAAAATAAACATATTTTGCTTTTCGGAATAGTAGGGTCGGGAGAAAAGCGGGAATAACAATACATATTTTGTTTCAAAAAGAGCTTTATATAAAGACGATAATAACCTATTTAGACAAACACCTGACCTTGAATGGTCACTATCAGACACTGACAAGCCAACACACAATACAAACACACACAATTTTCGTGCTCTTTATTTCTTCCGGACCATATTCTATTGCTTAAGATTATTATTTAAAAGCAGACATTTTCTTTTGTGCACCGTGAAACTTTAAACGAAATAAATCTAGTTTAAATAGAAAAAAGTACATATGCAAGTACGTAAAATGGAGGGGAGTGATGATGCAAAACTGCTTTTGCGAGTTAGTCAACGATATACAACATTGTCATATCGAACAACATGACGCAAATATTGATTCTTTATTGACAAAAATTACCAATATTGCTAGATATGTGGCTGATCCATTATTTTTCAAACGCGTTAACAATTGTTCATAATTTGAACGACATACTATATCGGATGGCGATTAAAGGTTTGATCAAGAACGTAGAGAAGCAAAGCGATTGTATAAAGATGTATTGCATATGTATGTATATGTATGGATATAAACATGTATATATATATATATATATATATATATATATATATATATATATATATATATATATATATATATATATATATATATATATATATATTATAACTCACATACAGATAGAGTAAAAATGTGTCAATTAAAAAGTACTTTTAAAACGGTGCAAACAATACGAATATCTTAAACAGAATAAACAGCTTGTTATATTATCAACACATCGCTTGATTATTTTAAGAATCATTTTAAGCAAATGTGTTCGAAACAAACTGTCTGATAATGGTAATGCAAAGGTATTGAACTCAGATGATGACTTCGGCCTGGTTTCCAACGTGTAAGAGGAACTTGATAACCAAACAACAAGAGCTGAACTGACTTAAGAGATTGTACTCTTGTAGAAATCTAAATCGCATGACATCCATGCACATTCCCATTTGCCTAGAATGAAGGAATTAAAATTCCTATAAATAACAAGGTCGAAACATCTAATTATAGAATGTATAGAACACTTTATTAACCAACTTTGCAAAATTGCTTACATGTGTTCGCAGCCATCGAATAACAAAATGGAGTGACAACAACGTTATATTTTACGCGCAGTTTGATCAGATCGACTATAGATGCAGTGTTTATACTCCATTCAATTATTTACAAGCACATAAAAACGAATAAACGCTTGTGTTCTTGCTTCGTTGATAAAAAACGTTGCTTTAATACTGTATATTTAAATGCAGTATGCTCAAAGTTATATATGTTCACGTTTGACGGCAAATGTTTCGCATTATACGCAGTATGTATCAAAAGGTCAAAGCATGTGAAAGACATTTTAATACATACGCTGAGTATATGAAAATAGTAATCGGGCTAACACTGGGGGAGATAACTAAGCCGATACTGTTTTATATTGTATATGGCGATCATCACATGTTTTTACAAAATAGAAATAAGGCGGTAGGACATACGTTTGATTAAATTACCGTGTGCAGCCGATGTGGTTGTTAAAGATGAAACCCCGGAAGACCTACACTTGTATATGAACTTCAATATGAATTTTGTACCATCTTTGGTATGCACGTTACAATATCAAAACCTTAATTATTGCATTCTGTAACCAAGGAGCTACCAAACGTAATGAGCGGTTAGTATATGGTAACGAAAACACATACATTGTGAACGATTATATTTAACTGAGTGTAACACTTAATTATACAGAAAAATTCAATTGTAATACTAAAATCGTGCGTGTTTAATTCGTAAAAACACTTAACATATTGAAATCCAACCTTAAACGTTAAGATGTAAACCAAATGTATCTTTGCAGTTATGTTTTGCTTAGAGATGTGCGTAGCGATATTGAAAAAGTGCACCATAAATTCCAGCAAGCTGTTCTTGTTGTCCGAAAATCAACATCAAGCCTGACTTTTTAGAGTGAACTTGGTAGATACCAGTTTTATATTAACAGATATGCACGAACAGTAAAACATATTTTTTAAATAGCGTAAAGTGATAATATTAAATTAAGTTTCATTTTTTAAATGGCTGGATTGCCTTAAATGATAATAACTTGAACTAGTTCAAAAAGGTAAGGGGGATATTTTCTTAATACGCATTTAATATATGTGGTATAACACTCCACAAATCATTAAAATACATTGTTGGTCTACAAGAGAGAAAATGATGATATATATGTTGTATATAAAGCAGCCACTACAAACAACATTTTGTTTGAATCGTATTTAAAGACAAGTTGTCAAGAAATTAAAGAACTGCGATTACGAACTTATGCATGAGTGCACATAACAGGATAATTAAGACCGACAGGTATAAAAGATTGAACACACACTTGCGACTCTGCAAATTACGTGACAGCAATGAAGTAGAAGATGAGTTTCTTTATGTGTTTAAAAGTTCTTAATTTGCCAAAATTAGAGGAAACTGCTTTACAACTTATTATAGCTGCAGAACTAGCAGTTCAAACTCACAAAATTATTAAATACACAAAATAAAAGTTAAACGTTTAATATAATATAGTTCATTTCAAAAGCACTCACGATTCGCCAACGTTATACTAATGCATAAATATTTTATATTTTATATGTTAAACTTTACAAAATACATTCTGATATTATATAATATGTTGTACTTAACCATTTTGGTATATCGTATACTTATATTATACATATTATATTTCCATTTAGCATAATTCGGTTTATGCCGCTTCTACTTAAATTCTATGTGAATGAGACCCAAATTATATGTTTTGTTTTCCTTAAAAAATATAATTATTGTTATATTATACTGATTATATAGTGTATGATATATTTTTTTATTTGTATGTATTTATATATTTATTTATATTTATATATATTAAGCCGTTGCTACTTAAATGATTTGTGGTGTGGATTCGATTTGTATTGTTTTGTGCTCCTTAACATGATAATTATTTTTTACTTTAATGATTATAACGACATAGTGCAATGGTTCCATATTTACCAAGATACAAAGTTAACATGTGATATAAAACGAGTTTTCTTTAACTACCGTTAAAGTTTATTCATAACTGTATGATAATATATGCCTACACCATCCAATTACTAAATTCAAGTACTTTGTATTATAATCGTGTTCAACCATAGAAACTGCACAGTGTATGTGTAGTTCAATTATATTATGTTAAAACATGTTCTGTTCTTTTAAGACGTCCTTTCAGCAATACAGCTACACATATCCAGCAATTAAACAGTCATACATCTTTATAATACATTACATTAATAGTCTCATTGTATTACAATCGGTATCTTTACTCTGCGACGAAGGTATATGTATAATTGATAGAAAACTGACCTAACTGCATGAAACATTTACTTGCGTTTGCCTTTGTTGATATATCGTAAAATACATAAGTGTGAAATAATTATTAAAATGAACTAAAATTGATACACCAAGAATTTTTGTTTGTTTTCGTTAATGTGATGTAAAACAATGTGTACATATATTTTTCTAGTATGGCTACTAACGTTTTAAAGCACTATTAATATAATTCCACAATTATTGTTCGAAGGCAAAATCTACATCATGATGGACATGTATGTATATACACTAAATTGCGTGCATACAATGGACTGTTGTTTTGATTTTGAGAAAGTATTGTATGAATTTCCACGCACATTGCGAAGTTTCAGCGATCATATTACTTCATTCCTTTTAACAAGAGATGCGAAGAGCTACAATGAAAATCGGATTTTAAAGAGAGTAAATGAACGTTCAAGTGGAATGTATATCTCACTTTTTTATTACAATACTTTTTTGTAAAAACAATAGTTATTTATTACAAAATACAAAATTTAGTATTACAATATTTGTTCGTTGTTTCTTTTGTAAGACTTGTCGTGTTGACTGCTCATCTTCTTCAGTTTTGACAAGGCCCTCTATGTCTTAGCCTAACACCTCTGCAAATAATCAATTGAAGTGATTAGAACTATGACAGAAGAAGATAAATTTTGAATAATAATATTTTAATTTGGTAAATGTTTCGAAGAGGTAATTCTTTTTGTAGAGCTAATCAGTTAATGGCGGAGATAAAACATTAAAACTAATAATGTAAACTAATCGGTTAAAGGGTTAAGGGTAAATCGGTTGATAGCGCACATGGTGTAATGAGATTTATCGTCTAAAGAGGTAAAACTATGTTTACTTAATTGTGATTACGAGCGTTAATTACTTAAAGGTGGGTGGTTTTTGTTTGTCTATCAATTTTATTTACTTTACGATTACATATGCATACATTATTTGGATATGGAATCCGTTTCAGACATGCATTTATTACTGGTATTAGTTGTCCTTTTCTGACCGCTGTGAGCAACACAATCGTGCAATATTGTAATATATGTGCGCTGATTATGATTAACAGATGTATATATAATTGATTTATTAACAACTCACTTGCATTTGAGAAGGCATAGGTTACCATAGTTTTTTCCATCAGTCCAACACACCTGGTAAAACTCCGTGTTACAAATGCAATAATCTTTACATACGCCTGGACTTCGAAGACCAACTTGTCTGTGGAAAGTCGAATTATGTTGTCAATCTGTGAATTTGGTGCATCGGTGAACGGAGTAAATACTGGGTTAATGGTGTAAAATGGTTTGCGACTGCTCGGACCAATATATAAAGTAATCATAGTTGGCAATATAGAATCAGATTAAACAAAACAAACGAATTGATACAAACATGTTATATATTTAGGACTTAAAAAACAAAAAGCAGTGACTAAGTGACTTTATAATAACTTCATTTAAAATGGGACGTAGAGGTATGATAAATAGAAAAACTTTTTTTAACGAAGTATAATATATCAGACCCGACACGAATAAAACAACGGCTCGGCAAGCCTCCACATTATTTTAGTATAAGCTTTAAATGATGTATTACAAAAATACGGCCGGTAACATGTTGTAACCCTTATAAAATATTAAATGAAATAATATGAAAATAAACGGAAGCATTGAATACATAATTATTTTATTTGTCACAATACTGATTTATACATTTGTGTATAACGTTTGAAAATTTCTTTCCAACAGCTTTGCGTAAAGCAAACTTAACAAATTCAACAATGTAACAATGAGATGAAAGGCATATGTATATATTATTAACTTATTCAAAACTCACGCGCATTGGAGAGCGCATATGTTTCCATAGGTTTTCCCATTGACACCACACACAGGGGCATACTCCAAAGTACATACGCATCGACCCGGAGCGCCGAGAACACCTGGTACAATGAAATAGACACACTGAAACTCATTAAACACTATCAGGGAAGAAGTCCCTGGTAAAACACTCACGTCTTTATTAAAGGCCACTGACAACTCGTCTCTACAATGCCGGACGTATATGTAAGTTTAAGAAAAATATATAAATTCTTCAAACTGGAATTAACGCAATTATTAACGATAGTTTGCTATCGAATGGATAATAACTCAATAATTTAAAATAAATACATAACAAACGGAATATTGTTTTCTTTGTATTAGATGTATACAATACTATTTCACATACACACAGTTCGTAGAGAACGTATATATAAATATATATTAAAACTTTTACGAGCTTTGTAGATACGGTTTTTTAAAGTTCCCATGTACATAACAATTATTAACCGCAAAACTGATATACAATGTTCTCGTTAGTCATAAACTTTAAGTATTACATTATATTAGACAATATGTGGTTTGTTTAACAAAATATACAGAAAGCACGTTACTATTCTTAGAAGATAATACATACCCGGTGTAATCAGTACTAACATTATGGGAGCCACAAACAGCATCCACCTCCTGAAAAAAAACATAGTGCCTTTTTGGTGATATCCATCAACAGTTTGTCATATTCATCATTTGTAAAGATGCCACAACAGAAACGCATATATCACGCTAGGGTGGTCCTTAATTTTCAAGGAATGATTTTTTTATGGGGCACCCTTGAATTTTGTTTATATGCATGCATAAACAATTCACAAAAAAACTCAGCTAAATCTGAAAACATTTAGAGGTCCCTACCACCTATATTAGTTAAGTATCATGTGGGGTTCCGTGGCTGCATTTCACTTGTTGTTATGCTGGTAAACTCTTTCACTGCACACCATACTGCTAGTGCCTGCATAATGTATCAATATGACGTTACTTATTTATTGTTAAATTATCCAGAATGCATTTCACCAGCTGTCAACCATTTGTAATCAGACAGACACTGACAGACAATCACTCAATATAACAATAATATTTGATGAATCTGAATTAGTGACTACTGACTCTCACAGGGAAACTTCCGTAACAACTGACCTAGTGGATAATAGATCAAAAGTGAGTGTTTCTTTGTTTATTTTTGCTTAAATATTAATTTGCCGAATTATATTGATTTAATAATAAATTATTATAAAACAGACAGATGACAGAATGACAGATCCGCTGTGCGTAATCCATTTTAAATTGTTAATTAATATCAATTGCCTGAGTGCCATAGTATTGAACTTGACTTTTCATTTATGCACATAATTGTGTATTTTATTTTTTGGTTTAGACCTTGTCAGAGTTTTCATATGTCATTGTTGTTTTTCCATCAAACAAATAATTATTTGACTTGAAAAGTTGCCAGTTCAGGACGTTAAATTGACTTCACTGGTATATGCCACAAATAATGTGGTGCATATATTGCATAACTTAAACCTTGCCAGTTAGTTTTCCGAGTTCTATAAGTTTTGTTAGAAATTACAATTAATTTGAATAATTAAATTGGATGGTAACAAATACAATTTATTATTTTAAGGGAGATGGCCAATGCTTGCTGTGGGACTTCAAAACCAACTACAAGACGAGAAACTAAGTTGTGGCTGATAGGCCAAATGTCTGAAATTCTCAGTTCTACAAAGTTACCGTCAAAGAAGGAAGTCATGGTACTTTTCTTCTATTACAAAAAGGTCACCAAACAGACCGTTCGTGAAGCATCAAATTCAACAACTAATGACGTTCTTGAAGTGTGGGCTAAAGCCCGCATCCCCACACGGTTGAAGAAACACGTTGTTGAAAAAGTTGAATGTCTGTTCCAGAAATATGACAAACTGAAAAAATAAGGAAAATAAAGCAAAGCGCTCTGAAAGTCTACTGAAGAAGGAAGAAGAATGGAAGGATGGTTTAGAGAGTCTTTTTGACATTGCTCATGCGGACGCCATGAAGATGATTATCATTCAGGAGGACAGGGAGTTCCTGTTAGCTCAGCGTGAGGCGGGACGACGTGGTAAGATGGGAAGTGTTAACAAAGCCATGGCCAAAAGAGAAAGAGATGTTCACAGCAGAGAAGAAAACTTCAAGAGAAGAAAAGAGAGAGAAGAACAGGACAGAGTGGCCAGAGAGGAGAAAGCTATTCTTCAGACATCCGAAAGCGAACAGGAGTCTGGTAATGATAATGAAGCATTTGGTGAGCCATCATCAAACACAACTTCAAAGAGAACTAAACGTAAACGTGGCACACACAAAATACTGAATGACAAGTTAGCAGTATGTCTGGATATGGCAAAGGTCAGTAATAAAAATGCTGCACTAGTCCTGACTCCAGCACTGCAGCACCTTGGTCATGACCCAGCAGAGTTTAATATCAATCGCTCATCCATTCGAAGAGAAAGGATGAAATGAAGGCAGAGAATTGCAGAGAACTTGAAAACAGAATTCAAGCCAACAGTTCCACTAACAATAAACTGGGATGGGAAATTACTGGAAGATATCAGTAGCAAAGAAATTGTGGACCGGCTCCCAATACTTGTGTCTGGACTAGGAGTTTACCAACTTCTTTGTGTACCGAAGCTGCCATCTGGAACTGGAGAAGCTGCAGCAGCAGCTGTTTATGCTGCAACTGTAGCGTGGGGCATAGCTGATAAAGTCAAATGCGTGTGCTTCGACACTACTTCCGTCAATAGTGGTCCAAGAAATGGTGCTTGCATCCTACTGGAGCAGAAGCTTGACAAAGATTTGCTCTGGTTTGCTTGCCGTCATCACATTTTAGAAATAGTCTTAGAGGCAACGGTTACTCTTTCTCTTGGCCCTTCAAAGGGTCCAGACATCATGATTTTTAAAAGGTTTCAAAGCAGTTGGGTATTCATTGACCGGTCAAACTTTTAGGCATTGAGTTCGAATGACATCATGCACAGTGCCGTTTCCAGTGTTGCAAATGAAATTATTGCATTTGCTGAAAACCAACTGCAACAGTTTCAGCCTCGTGATGATTATCGCGAACTGCTACAGCTGACAATAATGTTTCTTGGAGGCGTTCCATCTCAAGGATGCTCATTCAAAGCTCCGGCAGGACTGCATCGAGCCAGATGGATGGCCAAGGCTATTTATTCATTGTAAATATGGATGCTGAAAAGCCAGTTCAAGATGACAAAGAAAGAAGAGAAGGGAATAGCAGATGTGTGCTTTTTCACAGTTACTTTGTATGTCAAGGCCTGGTTTAGAGCGCCATCAGCGCCATCAGCGCCATCTTCGCCTCGTGTTGATCTCGAGCTTATCAAGGAGATCGACAATTACAAGGCACAGAATCAAGCAGTCTCTCAGATCGCAATGAAAAAAATTTTAGGACATTTGTGGTACTTGTCAGAAGAACTGATTGCATTAGCTTTCTTTGACGACGAAGTCTCAGATGAAACAAAGCGTCTGATGGTCAGTGCCCTGCAAGCACCGGGTGCAGAACATCCTTTGAAGAGGATAACTGTTGATCCTACGCTGGTGAGCTCCAAGAACTTGGAAGACTTTGTCACCGAGAGCAGTCGTAGATTCTTCACCATCACTGGTCTACCGTCAACTTTCCTCAACAAAGATGTGAAGCTCTGGTCTGCAGATGCTGACTATCAGTTAGCAGGGTTGGCACCAATCGACCGCCCCCGGTTTTAACCGGCGGTTTTTACCGGTTAAAACCGCCCCGGTCAATACTCCCGAAGTGGTCATTACTGGTCAATACTGGTCGATTGAACTTTACCCCCAATTTTAATTTATATTCCATGCCTAATTAAACAATATTGATAATATAAATTAAACAGACATGTTGCCAATAATGTCTTAAGCTATTAATACCCACTATTTTATACCTGTTCATGCAATTTGTAGGCCAATCTCTCAAAATTTTGCAAATAAGTCAAAGTTGGTCAATTTGATTTTTCTGGTTGATTGATTTTTTTTCAATGCTAATGAATTATGATGCTCAGATAATTCTGTGCTTGATTCAACAAGAACCTGTCAATTACTGTGTATGAGTTGTTCCTCATACCCCACTGTCCCCACAAACTTCTAAAAGTCTTCTCACCTATACAGGTTGGGGCACCCAAAACTGATAATAGGGCCTTAAATGGCACCTTTTTTACACAATCCTTTCTTGTCATGTATTTTTGCATTGATTTCTTTAAATACTTTTAAAACAAAATAGTGAAAAAAAACCTTTAATTTTTATTGATATAAGAATAAAAAACATAATAAGAAATAATTATTAAAAGAACAAAATAATTGAAAAGAAGAGTAGACCCACAATTGGAAAACATTATTTGTTGGCAAAATCAAGAACTTTGATTGTTTATTCATTTGAATACCAATTGAACTTTTTAATATGAAAGGGAAAAAACCCTCTTAATACAGAAAGGAAACATGTTAGAAGTAACAATTAAATTAATAGCAAGTACAATATAATCTTCTTGTGTGAGTGATATGAAATAGCCTAAGGGCAGATTTGCTTAATTGTCAATATCAGAGACATAACACTGCATGCATTTTATTACCAACTAAGAGGCTAGATTTGTAACCCTAGAATACTCAAGAGTTATGTCTGTCCATCTGCTTATCAAATAGATATATCAATAGATAAGTGAAATGCTATGGTACCTACAATAGTAATAATACTTTAGTAACAGATGTGATACACTGAGATAAAGATGTTGCTTTAGTCCTTATGTATTTGAGGCTGTTTCCATAAATAATAAAGAAGTAACTTTTTACAGCTTAAAAAAAAAAATTACAATAAATAACTCAGAAAAATGTTTATCAATTAGAGAATAATTATTGATTTAATATAAAATGGCTCCTTTGTAATGTTTAAATGCTACAATTTTCAATCGACCAGTATTGACCAGTAAAGACCAGTAATGACCAGTATTGACCGGTTTTAACCGGGTATTGACCGCCGGCCCGGTCAATACTCAATTGACCGGTCAATATGCCAACCCTGTTAGTTAGCGAAGAACACTGTCAGTAGTATGAGAGTTGTGAATGACGTAGCAGAACGTGGAGTTGCCTTAATGGACGAATACAACAAGCTGCACACAAACAGTTCCTTCTCTTAATTGTAAAGAAGTACCGCCAGCGATTTCCTGATCAAGCGAAGAATACCCTAGCAATGGACTAACTAGACAGTTTTTGTCACTTTGACAGTCTCAACACAGAAGGACAATAATAATTACAATATGTAACAGTTGTTTGAATGTGCTTCATAAAGCAATGTTGTGCTCTGTGATCATATTTGTTCTTATCATACATATTTTAGAATACTGAGCATATGAGCCTTCGGCGGGCACTTTTATAGATATAAACTCTGCGGTAGGGACCCCTAAAATGTATTTTTTTCAAATAAAATTGTCAGTACAATTATTTGTTCATAAAAGTCAACCATTCCAGGGGTTGCCCCGTCAGAAAACTGAATTATTTTTTTTAATGAATAAGGAGCACCCTAATATACAAGGTCAAGTTAGCAACATTTCACAGAAAAGTATTGTCAGAAAGCAACAAATGAGTTATTATTCAACTGCATTTTTTGGATAATTTTCCTAAACAAAATTCTTAAAATAACTAAACTGAACTAGTTTGTAAAAATCCAGGTATGGTGGATAATAAGAGTCACCATTCTATTTCAAGGGCTTAATAATTTTGCTTTAACCAAATGGAAATTTTATACCATCTCAAATTGAAAGAAATTGCAGACGACATATAAAATTGTAAATAAATATAAAGAAATAGGTTTGGCTAGGTAGACATCATTGTGATAAAAGGAGATATTGCTCATCAATAACAAGATTTTATGAGTTTTGTGCAGACGACTCTAGAAATCATAGTTCTACATAGAAATACACAGCTAGGTATCATAGTTTCTTCTTTCTCCCTTCCTGAACAACTACTGCCCTTGTACCGTTTTGAATAATGTGTTCCTTTTGGCAAACCGAATCTTTTTATACATTTGTATATCGATTCCTTCTACCCATTTTGAAAGCGTGGCACTCGCTGTGCTCCGTAGAAAAAACGTGCATTACAAATCGGTCGAAATCACGTGAAGTAGTAAGAAAACCTGGTATGTGTATACACATACCTGAGAAAACACATCATTATTTTGACAGTTGGTCGCGACTAGTAAAACAACTGTTAACATTAATAAGGAAGAGATCGCGCTTAATAACCGAAATGATCACACAGAGATATAATCACTTACACCATTTCAAATATTTTCCAGCTGAAAATTTTCCCCCACACGTCTTTTTTTAGTGTATTTGTATTGTTTTTCTGGAGCCGAAGTGCATCTCACATAATATCCATCCGACTTCGTTGTTTTCACTTTCGTTATTAAAAACTTCGTTTAAAAGAATTATTTTAATATTTATGTTGTTGAAGCGAATTAGTATTATATATTATCAATAAAATAGTATACCGTGATGAATTGAACGGAGTTTCGTATCGATCTATCTGTCAGTCTGTAAGCGTACTATTTTGTGCGCAATAATACAAGTACATGTGATTCGACAGCAATTGTAAACATTGGCGAAATGCTTCTTACAAAGTTATTTTTTTTGGAGTGTTTATGAGGTCTGGTCATGCAGTTTGCACACATCAACGGAAAGATTACAATCCAATGCATTTGTCATCGTCAACCGTTTGGAATGTCAATTAGGCGATGAGTGAGTTTTTAGCATGTTTCTTTCAATTTTATTAATCTAAAAATGGCTGCCCCCATCGTCATGAAATGACATGTGTTCGAGTTTTGATATTTCTAGATATGAAAAAAAAATACTATTTAAGCGTAACTTGCCCTCATCAATTTCGATATTATTAACTAGTTATAAAATTTTCCGCCGAAATACGTTGAATAAACATCATTCAGATTTTTGAAAATAATGTCTATTTTTGTGTTAAAATCGCTTTGTATTTTGATTGATTTTCTCGATGGTATGAGATTTTGATGCACAAAATTGGTAGCAGTTTGAAGGAAAACTACCATTTTAAGCAAAAATGTAAACATTTTCAATGTGGCACTCTTCGTTTAGTCAAATTTGAGTTCAATGCTAGGGGTCCCACATTTTTCAAACTGAAGCCTCTACATGAACCTTAACAACTTTGAATTAAACATAAATTGACGAATTTGGGATTCCATCGCTTTAAAATTTAGATGTGTAAATAATATGTTCTTTTATAAGCGTTTGCATAATCAAAGAGAAGATACCACTTCTGGCTTCTGCTAGAAGACAACTATTCAACGATGCAGTTCGCGATATCATGTTATAATAGTACGCAAAGTATTGTGTTGTGGTAATGGATACGCATGAAAACGATTTAAACGCGTTATTTGGTATTCACAAAAAGTCAAATATGTAATGCATACACAAGCATAGCATGAAGCCATTATCCAAATATAACGTACATTTAACACACATTATTTAATATGAAACAAAATGGTGAACGAATAAACTGAGAACATCTATATTGTTTCTCTTTACTAGTTCTCTAAAATAAGGTAAACCTGTGCATCTTGTAAGTTATTGATTTTTTTGTATAAACAATCGACTATTCACATAACAAAATACTATAACGTTTAAAACTAAATGGGGTAAATTATGGCGAAACTGTACACTTTAAGTTTTAAATTATCTACCGTAAACTTTCCCAAAATTTGCGAAGGAAAAACACTCAGAATACGCGACATGCGTGTAAGTGCACTTCCATTTACGAAGACGAAATATTTCGTATTTCATGAAAAAAAGGTGTTTTTGAAGTGCATAGGCACTTCTCAAGTAATTAAAAAACGGTCGTATTTGCCTTACTTGGAAGATAAATCGCATTTACAACACAGACACTTCGCGAGAACGCAAACTTCATTACATACATTCCTTTGCAGTTTTAATGTTGTCTTTAGTTAAGTAGCTTTTGGTTCTACTACCTCTACTACTACTACTACTACTACTACTACCACTACTACTACAACTACTACTACTACTACCACTACAACTACTACCACTACTACTACAACTACTACTACTACTACTACTTCTACTACTACTACTACTACTACTACTACTACTACTACTACTACTACTACTACTACTACTACTTCTACTACTACTACTACTACTACTACTACTAATACTACTACTACTATTACTACTACTTTGATACTGCAGACATAGAAAATATGGATGTATATGGTGCCGAATCATCTGACATCGCGACTGTATTTAATACAATTGACTCCGTGACTCGCCGCTCTTACATAACAAAACAATTGACTCGCCGGTCTTACCAAACAATGAAATGGACTCGGCAGTCTTACCTTACAATATAATTGACTCGCCAGTCTTACCTAAAAACAATGGATTCGCCGGTCTTACCTAACAATACAATTGACTCGCCGGTCTTAACGATCAATACAATTCACTCGCCGGTCTTACCTAACAATATAATTGCCTCGCCAGTCTTACTAAAACATGGACTCGCCGGGCTTACTTAACAATAATACATTTGACTCTCATGTGTTACCTAACAATACAATTGACACACGGTATAGCCTTAAAAATACAATTGACTCGCCGGTCTTACCTTACAATTGAAATGACTCGCCGATTTTACCTAACAATACAATTGACTCGCCGGTTATACCTTACAATATAATTGACTCGGCGGTCTTATCTAACAATACAATTGACTTCACGGTCTTACCTAACAATACGATTGACTCGCCGGTCTTACCTTACAATATAATTGACTCGCCGGTCTTACCTTTCAATACAATTTTCTCGGCGGTCTTACCTATCAATACAATTGGCTCGCCTGTCTTACCTAACAATACAATAAACTCGCCGGTCTGACCTAACCATACAATTGACTCGCCGGTCTTACCTAACAAAACAATTGACTAGTCGGTCTAGCCTAACAATACCATTACCTCGCCGGTCTTACCTTACAATATAATTAACTAGCCGATCTTACCTTACACAATAATTGGCTTGCCGGTCTTACCAAACAATACAATTTATTCACCGGTCTAGCCGAACTATACAATTGACTCGCCGGTCTTACATAACAATACAATGACTCGCCGGTCTTACCTTATAATATTATTGACTCACCGGTCTAAAGAAACAATACAATTAACTCGCCGGTCTTACCTTACAATATAATTGACTCGCTGGTCTTACATAACAATTCAATTGACTCGCCGGTCTTCCTTACAAAACATTTGACTCGACGGTCTTACCTAACAATACAATTGATTCGCTGGGCTTTCCTAACAATACAATTGACTCGTTAGTCTAACCTAACGATACAATTGTTTTGGCGGATTTACCTAACAACACAATTGACTCGACGGTCTTACCTAACAATACAATTGACTCGACGGTCTTACCTTACAATACAATGGACATGCCGGTCTAACCTAACAATACCATGCGCCAACTAGTCTTACCTTACAATCCTCCAAAAATTGGGAATGCCATATGTTTCTGCATGACATTGCAGCGGATATTACTAGCATTAACCAACAAGGGAGGCAACTCGTGACGTCACATTTTGGGTAGTAAACAAAAAGTAGTTCTTTATTACCTCGCTTTATATGGGTCTAAATAACTATAAAGGGCTTTTTTCTGGTTGGATTAAACAGTCCGAAATCACCTAATCAAGAAAGTCGAAACACTTATCTGACAGAACATTCAATTTAATTCTGCATGCAAGCTATTTATAAAAGTGTAAACCAAAACATTTGGAATATTTGTTTTCGCGGTTTTAGACAGTGTTCCTGATTGAAATCAATGTGATATTACTTGTAAATCATTTATTAATTTGTATACACCAGAAAGGTGGTAGAATATTTGCGGAAAACATAAGACATTAGATTAAATGTTGTGTCTGCCAATATTTTCCGGTTACGGAAATAACAGATCGTACAAACATATTAATAGACATAGGCCAAAGGACAGAATAGCCTTTATATTTTGAGTGTATCGGCCTTGAAATTGTCAGTTTATTAAATGATAAGCAAAATGATACATTTATCAACCAGTTCTAGTCAGTAATATGAAAATCTTTCTTTTGGTGAAGTAATTTTGTTTTTCGGACACCGCAACATGCTGCATTGTCATAAATCGACGATCGATAATTTTTGGAACATATCGGAAAATTTCACCAGACAAGTTTCAATCGAAATGCTGATGTGTTCTGCAAATATTTTACTTTTTTCTTGTTTACCACTTTCTACCAATACGTAAGTGAATTTAAAGTAATATTTCCTTGATTTTGGTCAGGAACTCTTAATATGATTTCTAAAAAAAGCCTTAAATCTATCGCATAAAATCCTGAAAAAAGAAACATATTCATTTTATCTCTCTTTTCGATAGTTTCATAAATTCCTTTAAGTTTGAACGACCAATTATTTTGCAGCATTAAACGCTTTTATCGCTTTAGTGATACTGTTAAAGTTCGTAAAACATGCTGTTTATTGGTTTAGAATATACATAACGATGCTGTAATAGTGTATGTTTTTAATTTAACGACAACCACCGCCTACACTCATACTCATTAACATGTATGAATCGCAAATAGTTTTGCAATTGTTTAAATACGTACACTTCTAATTTTGCAAATCTTCACCAATACCATTGTACTAAACAATGCAAAACTTTTGGTATGTGCCATATGTGGTGCGATGTAGATCTTTACTTACATGATGCATGCGTGTTAAATAAATTAAATTTAAGTATTGCGAATATAAAAACTGCACTAAAACAACTATGGTACATTCGAACAAACTATTTCATACCTTTGATGACGGGGATGCTAAGCCACTTGATTTGTTTGATCATAAAATTTCAAAGACAGTAAGAACACATCTGTGTCATGGTAATTGATTTTTCGAATTAAACGAAACTCTTATAGTTCTCTAATATGTCGGTACGTAGACTTTAAGACACTTGCAAAATTACGTGTTATTATGATGCATTTTGACTGGAATTAGGCGTTTACTTTTTCAGATTCCAGATTAGCACAACTGCACAAAGAAATCGGGGTATTCGTTTTGTTATGTGTCAGCTGCTTTATACTATAAACAATATAAAGACAACGATATAGGCAATACAAGTATTGTAACATTCAGTCACATGGTAAAATAGTATATCACCTAACCCAAATCAAAGTTGGAAGAAGCGGATTTATATTATTTGGCACGTTTCCGTCTGTCGGCAGATATGTAGTTGTCGGCCCGTAGCCCGTACGGTATTGATATTTAATATCGTATATGTACTACCGGCAATCAACGGATTTCCGAATAAAGTTCATCCAAGCTATAAATAAATATAAATCCCTCAATAACACGTATCTCAGTCACATCAATCAACATCCGATCATCCGGATATCAATTATTGTGTGTTTGAAGTGTCGTCTTTAGTTAACGTTCCCATGTCCAATATATACTACCGGTTTCAATTTTTATCCAAAACAAATGGTTTCCGGCAACTTATTTATGAGGAAAAGGCGCGATAAGCACGATCTGAATAAATCAGGATATTTAACGTGTGCATTGAGAGAAGACAAGTTTAACAAAAACATGTTGCATATTGTGTTTGTGATATTCCTATTATTTAATGCAGAGGGTTTAGCTCAAACAAACGTAACACGTGGGTATTTTATTGATTTTGTGCATACTTGGCTGTTTTCAAAGTTTTTAATATAAGCGAAATATGTGTGCGTTTAATCTTTTGAATATATGTATTTTCTGCCATCTTTTATTTTAGTTTCATTGAAAATGAAACCGACTCCGTTTTCAGATAAAGCTAGTACATGGTAACTTAGTGGTAATCTAAAGATCGCTCTCACACTCCCACACTGGGAACCGAATCGATGACCTCCCGGTTTCTAAGCGGACACCGTTCCCGCTTTGCCACGGCGGCCTCTCCATACATATCAATAACTGCTCACTCAATTTTTCTGTAAGCATATCCAATCCGATGACGTGTTTATCAATGGCATACTTGCCGGTGATGTGACACCAATTTCTTGTAAATACACAGCGTTGAACATATCAAACATAAGAATTTTTTAAACTGATGGATGCGCGATGATAATGCGATTTTTCAATTTAAGTGTTAATTGAAAGCATGGAAACAAGGCATTCAGCCAACAACGCTTTGATGAATCAGAAGCCCATACTACATGACTGGTTTCCAATTTGGATCACCTGTGTTCGAAATCTCTATCGGATACAATTATTGAAATGTACAAAAAAACTCCCCCTTTTTAGAAATAGCGCAAACAGAATATCATTCATGCAATTCGTGATCATATGTTATTGAGACCACCCGCTTCGTTTTGAAATGTTTTATTAATAATAAGATGAGTTTTCAATAGGCAATAACTCATTGTAAACTCACTTACGTTGAAACACCTCCCGATGTACTCATGCCCACTGCAAATAAAGTTCGCCGCATTAGCTTATGTGATGTGTAGCAGAAAATAAAACGCAAAACATCATATCACATTATTCATTAAGGCAACAATTTGCTAAATTAAAAAGTATTCTCAAACAGTAACTTGACAATGCCCGAATTTTAATATATAATGGAGAAAAAAAATATCGATTTATTGTAAACGAAACTATCATATGTGTCTGCGATCTTTGGTAAGGAACAATGAAAGGTTAGACGAAATAAACTGTTCTCGGAAAATGTATTTTCATGCCCATACAGACTCAAATCCATCAACGTAAGAATTCGGTCGGACGCACAAAGTTGCGATTATATGTTTTCCCCTGTATGAGTGCAAAAAAAACAGCACTCTTTAAATACTCGATATATGGTTGAACACATTATTTTACTTTTCTTTTTTTAACGTTCTTCGAGTGAAATTATTTATAAATTGCAAAACATAAGAGCATTATTTTTATAATGCAAGCATTTTTTACTTAAAAAGTGTTTTATGTTATGTAAATAAAATTACAATATTGCTCATTGATACTAATCCTTAAGATTTCCGTTCACACATCAATGTGTTTATTGATTTTTACAAAATTTGCTTTGATTGCTTTGTTATCATTTTGTCTTTGTTTACAATTACAACAAAATCAATTATTTTAAAGATATATTTTACTGAACATAAAAGTTATCAATACCGCATTCACATAATTATTAGATATTACATTTATTGTACGGTTGACGATACTATTATCTAAGTCATGCGGACGTGCCACATACATTGCATATTCGATGAAACTTGCTTTAGAATATCAAACATACTATTTAGTTTTCGTCCTTTGTGTGAATGGGTTTGCTTTGCTGAGGCTGCATGGGCATATGTATTTTTTTTTTTACTAAACCAATCGTATATAGTTAAGTGAGTTTAGACAAGTATGTCATGATGATAATATAACGCTTACCTGATAAGAATTGATTGTGTTACAAAATAAACACAGTTACTTTACCAATATATACTTAATTTTAATTAAATTGTTTTCAATACTTTGCTGTCCGTTTTGTAAAAAGTTTTTGTGTGTGTGTGTGCAGCCGTGCGTGCGTGCGTGTGTGTTTTCTAAGATTAACATGGTTACATTTAAATCAATGGGTCAAGAATCGTAATTTTTCTCAAAATGTTTCCAGAGAATCTGACAAAGATTCAAAAAACTTCTAATCCTGATGGTTCGCTCACGAATTATTTTCTTATTGGACCTGATGACCTGATATATTTGAAATCTTACCGAATATAATCAATATTAAGCAAAAACTGGAGATGAGCTCAACGTTTACAACGCACACCGCTTGACGACTGACACCGGATATAGACTCAATAACACTAGCTTGCATTGACTACTCAGCAAGATATAATCTGACGAATAGTCATGAACTCATATTAAACCTAATCAGTTTAATTATGCTTCATATAAACTTGACTTGATAAAGTAATACGGTTTTAAATTGCATCATATTTAATGAGGGAGAGTGAGTGTATACATGACAACACCTCTACCGATCGTTCTTTACTATACCGATTTGAGACTATACGGTTCATACCAAAATACGTATGCTTTTGACTAGAATTAGGCTCCTTTTTTTCAGAATCAAGTTTGGCACCGGCTGGTAACACAAAAACTGCACCAAGAATCCGGGGTATTCGTTAAGTTTAGTGTTAGGATAACGATATTGGCAATTATAGTATTAAAACATTCAGTTACATGTTAAATTAGTATACCACCCATCACCAATCAAAGTTGGAAGAAGCGGTGTAATATTGTTTTGCACTTTTCCGACTGTCGGTCGATATGTATGTGTTGGTCCGTAGACCATGTGTTCCCGCGCGATATGCAGAAAACGTTTTGACCATACACATGCAAATGGTTGATATGGTCATTTTGATGAGAGGAAATATTCTATCAAATTTGAGTTAAAACAGTTCAAATGTCAATGTTACAGGGAATTGTAACATTAGATTGAGTCGGTACAAAATGCATAGTAAGCACCGTTAATACCCATGAAAAATCCCTAAAACAGTGTTTCAATAGCGATACAAGACCATCTGAAGATTTGACACCTAATGCCATATTGGATATTTTAATGAACATAATATGTAGCAGTGTATAGGTTTAAGGATACAAACGTGTTATTGTATATAGTGTGTTTCCTTTCAATTCAAATAACCATATTATATTTGTTTATTGTGGGTTGATTTATTTATGATGGGAATCGAATTCATTGACTTCATAAAACGAGTCAATGGAATTTACGGGGCATCATGCATGCTTTCCAAACATCTCTTGATGTTAATTGTTTTCTCTTCTTAATTGGATGCTTTATGGGTTGTATAAAACGTGATCTACCAATCTAATTCCACAAGTGTGTTAAAAAGTAGTTCATATTAAATTTTGATTATGTTACTTATCTTTTTAGGTGAAAAAGATGGAGTGTTTTTGTAAGCATTTTACTAATATACATAAACGCAAAACTATTGATAGTGCTGTTTTTAATCAATTGTTTTGAATATCTTTAATATCCACTTTTTTTCAAACTAAATATACACGATTTACGTTCAATTGGATGATACACATTTATTTATGTTTTACTTTTTTGTCAGCATGTCCGGAAATTCACGAAAACATTTCAAGTGATATCGGCTCTCCAGGATACCGAGTCGTCGAGATAGATGTGACAACATGTTTGTTTTATGTTAAATATTGGAGAGTTATGCAGCATGGACTAATTTTGACAGACAAATTGAAAGAATATGTCATGCATGCGAGTGCTCTACCATCTAGCATTTCCCTTGATTTCAATCACACTTATTTTTCATCCAACGTTAGCGGTGTGATTTCAGTGAGTATAATGTCATAAAAGAAAGGAAATATTTTACCTATGTTAACCCCATATGATAATTGTAATGATTGAAACATATTAAAACTCTATAATCCATTGTGGTTTTAAAATAAAATAACTTCTTTTAAAAATATCGAACCTGCGCTTATGAAATGTATTTATAATGTTTTAGAGTATGGTTACGCTGTTATGATTACATAATTAATTGAATA